>NW_007379860.1:30544-36502 GCF_000475195.1 Diaphorina citri
AAAAAAAAAAAAAAAAAAAAAAAAAAAAACAAAAAAAAAAAAACAAAAAAAAACCGTGCAGTGTGAACCTAGTGTTATGGTTCTCGTCATGGATGTGATGAAGTGCTAAAGCTCTCTATTGTTTTATGTTACATGTTATAGTTACAGATACAATATGCAAAACTGATCTTCTCTGACATTATAGTTCGGTCGGTACTGTTGAACCCTTTACATTGTTGTGCTAACGTTAAGCTATGAGTTGTTGATACTCACCGAGCATTGGCCACTCATAGGATCACAGGTAGCAGCGTGCTTGTTACAATCACACAGAGTACAAACAGCATGCCGATGTTCATTATCCGGTAATACTCGAGCATATCCGAAATCACACGATTCACAAGATAGACCTCGGTATCCTAGAGGACAGGTGCATTGCTCTATGTTGTCCAGGAGTTCACCTTGACCTGAGGGATCTTCTGAACCTGTCTCTAGCCTCGCCCAGGATAAACTGAAACAAAAGTGCAGTATGTAAGAAGTAAGCATAACCTCAAGGTAATGAAATTTTGGATCCAATAACAAGACAAACAAAAAACAAACCAGCTGCTGGGAACAACCTCATGACGTCATTACCAATGGATCAACCAACAGTGCAATAATTATGAACTCAGCAAAAGTTCCACCTACCTGGTTTCGGCTTGATCTGTATGGTACTTGGCTCGCAACAGTACATGTTTCACATCTGTGAGTACACTCAGGAATTGCTCCTTAGTAACGGCTCCCCCCATGTACATCTCTTCTGAAGTGAATTCTGCAATAATGTCATTGAGTCCAGGAGGAATGTGATAGAAGTGAGATTCCAGCAGTGGCAGTGATAGAGTCAGATTATCTCGAGAATCATACTGGGAGTTACCACTACCAATGCGAAGGCCATTACTACCCTGTAATAACAGAAGAACATTACGAAACTATAGCTGTAGGTGAGAAAATTGAATAGAAATACAAAGAGCATTGAAAACATACTTGTCATAATACAATACAAATTTTAGGTAATACTGAAGAGTTCTATTTCTGACAAAATCAAAGTTTTTGGGGATATTTTGAGTAAGTAGGTACCAGTGCCGTCATTTCCATTACACTTGGCAATTTAAAATAAATAAACAATCATAAATTACCTAAATACGCACCATCAACCGAACAAATAAGTGGAGAAAAAGAGCCCCGAATATCTTCAACCGCCCTGTCATATTTAGTATGTTTCTCCGTGGCATTAGCTTTAGAAGTAGTTGTCCACTTTTGGGATTCGTAGGAAGGAGCGTCAGCGTTGATTACGCGATTATCAAAAAACGCAGCCTTTCCAGTTTTATTATTTTACCTACAGTAAAATATACGAGTACAACAAATCAAGACGCTCGCATGGTAGACAGGTGGGCGTGGGTTCAATCCCAATGGAGACCAGGTTAAGAATTCAGTCCTCAATAAAATTTGGGAATTTCACCAAATTAATAGCAGTATACTGATGAATCAAAGGGACTTTTCAGACTTATTCGAGCAGTGTAAATGGAAACAAAGACTAACATTATTTTGTTTCCAGAGGGTTAGGTACTTACGCTTACAATCCCCTGTCCTCGGGTCTCCATAATACAAAGGTTTGCATCTCTCACACCTAGCGCCCTCTGTGTTACCTCTACATTGTACACACTCCCCTGTACTAGCATCACATGGACCGCCCCCACATGAGCAGGGAACACAAGAGCCGCCTAGCTCTGTAGGGTTGCCATAGTAACCAGCGTCACAAGATTCACAATGATCTCCTATGTAACCTGCAACAGTTAACAACAATGGTCACAAGTCACAACCTGGCCTCCTCTTTCCTGCTCCAAAAATAAACATTTAAAGCGCCAACATTCGTATTTATCAGCTTCTGCACATACGCGAGCAGCAACTGTACTTCTAGGGTTAGCCATTCACTATCAGGTAGACCTGACAGGCGGACCTGTTCAAGCGTACCTGTCAGGTCTACCTGATAGTGAGTGGCCGGTTTAAGGATCCAGAGTGGCGAAGGGTTATATTTAAAGGTTTTGAGCCCCTGAGGGCACATACGCGAGCAGCAACTGTACTTCTAGGGTTAGCCATTCACTATCAGGTAGACCTGACAGGCGGACCTGTTCAAGCGTACCTGTGAGGTCTACCTGATAGTGAGTGGCCGGTTTAAGGATCCAGAGTGGCGAAGGGTTGTATTTAAGGTTTTGAGCCCCTGAGGCCTGTGGGAACCTGGATGTAAGTTACAAGTTGAAACAGTTTTTACCTTGAGGGCATTGTGTGCAGATGTATTCGGTGCCATTACCCTCACATGTGGGACTGAAGTTATTGGATTCCTCCTTCATGGGACAGGCACACTGCATACAATCCTCAGCAGTACCAACCTGTGCGTTACCATAGAAACCAACCTTGCATCTCTCGCACTTCGGCCCCTCTGTGTTGTGCACACAAGCCTAGAATAGAATAGAACAGAGTTACACTAGGTTCACACTGCACGTTTTTTTACCGTGACGTTTTTTTTTCCGTCGGACGGGAAAAAACCGTCCCGTTCCGTTGAGTTCACACTAGACAAAAAAAAAACGTCCCGTTCAGTTGATTACCACTTGAAACAGTCAGACATATCTCACGCCAGCATTCGATCCTCTTCTGTTTGTCTTTGAAAAGGCCAATACTTTTATCCCACAGAGCAGGCCTACCTTCTACCAAAGAAATTATTTGTTCACTGTCAAAATTATTACAGTATTGCCATGGTTTGAATATTTTGCCGTCACTAGAACGTTCTAGAATCCAGTTACCGGGACGAGGGGAGATACCGGCCCTCATGATGACATAGGTTACTTGGTACTCCTGGAACAGACAAGAAGAATAGTTATGGGATTTCAAGAGTCTTCTTTGGTTTTGGTACCTACCTAAGTTTACGTAACCTACTAGAACAGGTTCAATCATCCATGATGACATAGGTTACTTGGTACTCCTGGAACAGACAAGAAGAATAGTTATGGGATTTCAAGAGTCTTATTTGGTTTTGGTACCTAAGTTTACGTAACCTACTAGAATAGGTTCAATCATTAGAATAGAATAGATCAGTTGCGCTTACTTGGGTGATGTTTCAAAGTCATAGAGCAGGAAAAATGAGGACCAACGGAATTTTTCTTTTTCTTCTACGACTTCTAGATACCGAGATAAATCGATTTAAAAAATACCGGTAAATCGTGAAGTTTGACGTCACGGCATACGCTCCCGTAGGCGATGACGTCACATCAAATGTCCCGAGCAAAGCTCCCTCACAGGCAACGCATATTTGAACTCTTTCATTAGAGCGGAAAATAACAAGCGGGGCCCGTCCCTCCGGGAATTTTTCGATCTTGGTTAAGGAAAATCAATATTTATGTACCTACCTATTTTATTTAATATTCAGTTTATTATTATTCTTGATTTGTTTTTTTGGTTTTACTTTTATGTAATGATTTAAAATCAAGACTAGAGCCCGTTCTCCCTTTATTCCCAATATAATGTTGTAAACCTCTTCTAGGTCGTATGTCAATGAAGGAGGTGGATGAACAGATGTTGAATATTCAGAACAAGAACGCCAGCTATTTCGTAGAGTGGATTCCAAACAATTGTAAGACTGCAGTATGTGACATTCCACCCCGTGGACTCAAAATGGCGGCCACATTCATTGGAAACACTACGGCTATACAGGAGTTATTCCGACGGATATCAGATCAGTTTGATTCCATGTATAAGAGGAAAGCTTTCCTACATTGGTATCTCGGTGAAGGTAAGCTTTGGTCTTGAACTTTGTTAACTAGAGGATGCTTAAGAATGGTCTTACCAAACAAAAAGCAAAGAAATGATAAACCTTTGTGTTTAGCCGGGTCTATAGGAACGGTCTTACCACAAACGGATGGTAAAGCTGGTGGAATTTCTGAGTACTTTGCCGTGGGAGGAACACCTGATTGGAAGGACAAAACCTATACCACTAATACTACTACTGGACCGATTTAATGGCCGGAACTACAACCTGAGTTTGAACTTGCTTTAAGAGATTGGGATTAAACAATCTAATGGATTTAGCAATCTGATGGGTTAGAAAGTAAAAACCCACCGATTCCCGTTTTGTAACGAGTCAACCTATGTTTCTCCCCAGGAATGGATGAGATGGAGTTCACAGAGGCTGCATCCAATGTTCTGGATCTGATATCTGAATATCAACAATACCAGGAGGCAGCTGTAGATGATGAAGGTGGTGAAGATGATAATGAGGAAGGAGATGGAGATGCTTAGGACGAGATCATTTAACTTATAGCGGGGACAGAGGGGTCTAACAATGTGCACAGATAGTCAGGAGTTGCTGGTCACGTACCTACTGAGGTGTTGACTACCGAATGCTGAGAGAATTTTACATGCGATGTGTTTTGTGGTTAGGGCAGAAAATACAATATACTGTTTTACGAGAAAAGCTCTTTCTTTTCAATGAGATACGAACTTACAAAGCCTTTTCATTTATGTGTGACTAAACACTAAACAGGGAGGAGACCAGCCTGAAATTTCTCTTGCTAAAGGAATAACAAAGGTTTAGTACGAAGGGCATCTGCTCGTAAAAAATTTGTAGCCAAAACCAAATGTCAGCTTAAAGCAATCACTAAAGGGCTTATTGAGAGGCTGACGAAAAACGCCGATCTCGTCTGTACACGGGAAAAGGCGAAGAAAAAGAAGAAGGTAGTTTGGCACCTACTTAGTTTTAAACACGTACCGAAACAATAGGGATGGTAACAAAATAAATAAAGAAGCATTATCCAAACCTACATGTTCAAATTTTAACTTCCTAGCTTGGACGGCTTGGACCGTTTAAAAATTATGACTTGCGACCGACGTGACGGCACAGAGTGGCGGACACCAGACGGGAAGAAAAATTGTTACTAGATTATTATTTTTTATACAGGGTGACTTGAGTGGATTATATCTTACCTCTCCTCCCTCCAAGGGTTTCAGCTTGGAGTAATGCGACGTACAAATCACATCCGAGTCTGATAGGAACAAAGGATTAGCAGGAGATGCTAGGATGCCATACTGTGTCCAACACTCATCATCCGAGACAGCAAAGTATTGCCAACTATTTATAACCCAGTGTTGAATACCATGTGAGAATCGTGAAGTCACAAATACTTCTGTAGTACCTGGGTCCTTGTTACCTACATAGGTACACTTCTTTCTTATTAGCAAGGGAAACCATTAACGAAGGGTATTATCAGGCGATATGTGATAACATTTCAGCATGGTTTCAACTAGGGCTGTGTTTTTGAAAACAACTTTACAATTTTGCACTTACATTTTTCTTCTGTAATATTAAAGTCATTCATAACTTTTGTCAAGTGCGGTGAAGATTTATCATGTAACACGGGCCATCTCAATATTGTCTTCTTAAGATAGAGAGCAGAGCATCCCGAAACAGTGTAAAGTTGGGTTTGATGTTCGTGTCAACTTGTGTTCTATGTTGTAGCAGTGACTCCAAGCCCCGGTATACTCGTTTAGAATCATAAAGTTCACTAGAGCTGAGGTCGATATACCTTTCTGTTTATTCCTAGCTTACAAGTCTCAGCATCCCTGGTCCATGTTTCCTAGCACATACATTACAAGTCTGTTCTGTAGGGGCGGAGCTAGTGGATGCAGTACTTGATGTAGTAAGGTAAGTAGGTATATTCATTTAAGTTGAACCCAACTTTTAGGGCTGCTTGCCCCTGCACCTAAGCCTTAAAGTGGGATATTTGTGATCACTGGCCTCGTGTAGCGTGTACACAAGGCTGGCGCCCAGTAATAATCCAGTATTTGAGGAGTTGTAACAATATTATTATTCTCTCTTCCTCAGGAAAGAAGCTGAGAGTTGTGATTGTCTACAAGGGTTTCAGTTGACTCACTCGCTAGGAGGAGGTACAGGGA
>NW_007379861.1:0-36845 GCF_000475195.1 Diaphorina citri
TAGAAATAAGCACTATTTACAATTACATCACAAACATGGCTCACGTCATAAGTCAGCTTGAGAATGTGACAGTCAATTTATCACTGATCGATTTCACATTCCTTCTGCTCCTTTTTCACGCCCCAACTTTCACAACTCAACACAATTATTGAGACCTCAAATAACTTGAGCACCCCGATCTATCCAAGAATGCCAAGATCGTGTGTTTTATTGCAGCTTAAAGCTTTTTTCTGCTCAGAATAAGATAAATACGCTCGATTTAAATATTTCCATGTTTGTAGAATCAATAAGCCATAGTGAGCACGATCTCAGCGGGAGATAATGAGATCAATATTGATACTGCTAAAGTAAATGGAATACAACGTGGTGTTATAAATGAAACAACTTATAGCAGAGGTCAAGTTCATGATCATTGCAAAACCATAACATGGATAACTAGAAGTACGCTATGTAGAACTTGCGCTGGATTTAACATTGAACTTGAAAGTTCACAACATGCTCTCTGGCATATTTTGCTCTTTGTTGAACTAGAATGCTGTAGAAACGATTGGTATGTCCGATATTGAACTGTTATTTATACGTTTGTAGTAGGTATGTTCGATATTAAATTGATAATGCATGTTTGTTTCATAATGCGTTTATCCGATATGTCGTACAACGTCGTAAGAATGACTGTCCGTCCAGGTTTTCCTTGAATCTCGCGTGGATGAGGATGAAGATAGCAATCTAACCATTCTGAGCTGCATTCTTCGAAGATTTTTCTAGGTGCTAAATCATATGAGAAGAATGCAAGATATGTAAACTGATGTCAGTTTGTAACAAGTTCAAGTAAACCACAATCACGAGTGGAAAATGGATAATTCTGATGGACATGTCGACATGTTTGACTCTTACAACATAAAAACAGTTAATGATAAAATGAACAAATGGTAATGTGAGTGATTATACTTTCATGAAATATGAAACTGTTTGTCAGGAGTAAAGGTAAAACTCTTGAGAAATGGATTGTATATAAAGGATGTGATGTGTTCCAATTCACTCGATCCCTTGGTACTGGTAACTAATGTTTTGTTTTTCTGTTTTACTATGTTCACAGGTTGGCACCGTGAAGAACACCAGATTTGTGACCGTCACTTCGACCATTGAGAAGAGTTTGGTTGAACCAACCCAATCTATCAACCCGAGTGAACCATTGTCTGAAAATATTCTGGCTACTAGCACTGCTAATGCCTATGATAAGGAACCTCCTCTTGATTCCAGCATTGTTACTCTGCCACCTATTGGTTTAGCGGGTAAGTAAAACAGTCAAATTCTGTTGAAAATACTTGGGATTTTAGGGTTTATCTTTGTTATTTCAAAGCCAAATTTGATCTGGTAATGATAAACGCTCTCCTTGGCATCACCACATTTAAACGGATCAATATCCAATTTATTCTTGTGTTCTCAGGAGATCAATATGTACGTGCATGGAGCACTCTCAAAGAATCTCAACGCATCTCTTTGCTTCAGCTCCACGTACAAAGTGACCACTTGAAAAAACTCCGGCTGATTGAAGTATTGAAAATATATAAAGTCGATGAAAAGGTGATAGAATTCTTGAAAATGGCAATGACATCATGGAGTACACATCTAAAAAATACTTGGGATTTTGATCTGGTAATGATAAACGCTCTCCTTGGCATCACCACATTTAAACGGATCAATATCCAATTTATTCTTGTGTTCTCAGGAGATCAAAGGAAGATATAAAAAGAGATATCTATGAAAAGCATGGAAACATTTCCATGCTTTAAAACGACCGGTGTCTAGGTATCTATGTGAGAGGTGTCTAGGTACTGACCGTGGCTTTTACAGGGTGATTTCTAGGACTTTATCCACTTTCCTAGGATTTGGTTTCTGTTTTTGGGTATGAAATATGATATTTTTTCTGAATCTTAAGCTCAATATTAAGGCTAAAATACACAATATTAAGGCTTCTTGAAGCTATCAAATATCACAGTACAGTATGTATATTTACTCAGGTACAAAAAAAAAGGGAAATAACGTTAGACAGTTTTAGACATTTTGTCATTATTATCAAGTAAGTTTAGATTCCAGAGAACGAAATGAGAAAAGTCCTAGAAGTTACCCTATCAAATTATCCTTACATTATTTCGAGGATCCAGGATTCTCTTCAAGATGAAGGGCCAACTGCCATAATGATATTACAGCACTCTTCGTGTGTGCTACTTTTTGAAAATTTTCAGGTCTTAATAAAAATGAACTGTTTTCGTACGATGGTTACTACTATGATAACCAAGTACCTTCTTTTTATACGAGGTTTAAAATCGTATAATTATATTACGGTTGGAGAAGTGAGCGAAACGAAGGAAAATCATGAATTTTTTTGGGTTTTCACTTTGTTATTCGTAGAGATTTCTCTGCAAAAAGTAGATTGTATGTAGGTAATATAAATGTTGCCGAGAACCATCCGTTAATTAACATACATAAGATGGAAACCTGGGTTTTTCTGCATGTAAGTGCGTTATTACCAGGGGTGTACTTGAAGATTTGTGACACAGAAAGTAGGTATTTACACCTAGCTTTACCCTTAGAAATAAGTATTAGGTTTGATTCATCCTAATTTTGTCTCTATGTTTGGCAATTACTGGATATTTCCCTTCTGGATGGTTCTGGGTTTGGATAATGCGTGATTACTTACATGATGTGGAACCAATTTTAAATCAGTTATAAGAATCTAGCAGAAGTGATGTCCAGAAGAATTTTAAGAGGGGATGACCACACTTTTGGTTAATGTATAAAGGTGCTAAAATAATGCTCATTTTTATTGACCCCTGAAATTTATTTTTTTTTACCATTAGTTTTTAGGAACATACACAATTGTCAAATATTTTTCATTTTGTCTTTAGCTCTAAGGATAATGACTTTGTTTACTTTTAACTTTGTACATTTTACTGTTAGTATTAGAAAATAAAAACAGCTCAGTCAGTAATTTTGTCAAGCTAAGGCGCCCCAGTTCTCCACAGAACATCTGAGTTCAGTAACATTGAGCGTGGTGTATGTTTGGATCGATGACTGTGTGAACATGTTGGAAGAACTCAATCTCGTGTGGACAATATTGAGATGCAGAGTTAAATATTGAAATTTTAAAATTACTTTCGAAACTAAAGGGCTGTTTTGTCTCTTAAATAAGTCGAACATAAAATATTTTTTGTGAAATCTTCTTTTTTTACGTTAATTTTTACTTGGATAAAAAAGTGTCCCGGAAATGTCGACTCAAAACTCCCTCTTTATTATCATTTGTGTCCTTTAATTTTTCATAATTAAATTCCTGTTATAAAAGCATCATCAAGCACAGAAAAATTATGTTTGGCGAAGAACATAAATTTCTCTCTTCCATGTAATTGTAGGGTTTTATTAAAGAATGACCTAAAGACGAGAATGGAGTTTCGAGTAAAACAGCTTTACATCAATTGATTTCCCCAATATTTGTACAGAATGTCTGTTAAGCTTATAGTTCCATTTGATTTGGATGGGCTTAACAGTTAACAGGGCTTGGTAACAGGCTGTTAGGAGCTAAAGAAAAGTTTTTTGAAACCCTCCCCTATAATTTTTTTTTTTTTCTTTTTTTTATTATTATTATTTTTTTTTTTTTTTTTTTTTTTTATTGAAAAGTAGGTATTGCTTGCGCTGGATTTAACATTGAACTTGAAAGTTCACAACATGCTCTCTGGCATATTTTGCTCTTTGTTGAACTAGAATGCTGTAGAAACGATTGGTATGTCCGATATTGAACTGTTATTTATACGTTTGTAGTAGGTATGTTCGATATTAAATTGATAATGCATGTTTGTTTCATAATGCGTTTATCCGATATGTCGTACAAGGTCGTAAGAATGACTGTCCGTCCAGGTTTTCCTTGAATCTCGCGTGGATGAGGATGAAGATAGCAATCTAACCATTCTGAGCTGCATTCTTCGAAGATTTTTCTAGGTGCTAAATCATATGAGAAGAATGCAAGATATGTAAACTGATGTCAGTTTGTAACAAGTTCAAGTAAACCACAATCACGAGTGGAAAATGGATAATTCTGATGGACATGTCGACATGTTTGACTCTTACAACATAAAAACAGTTAATGATAAAATGAACAAATGGTAATGTGAGTGATTATACTTTCATGAAATATGAAACTGTTTGTCAGGAGTAAAGGTAAAACTCTTGAGAAATGGATTGTATATAAAGGATGTGATGTGTTCCAATTCACTCGATCCCTTGGTACTGGTAACTAATGTTTTGTTTTTCTGTTTTACTATGTTCACAGGTTGGCACCGTGAAGAACACCAGATTTGTGACCGTCACTTCGACCATTGAGAAGAGTTTGGTTGAACCAACCCAATCTATCAACCCGAGTGAACCATTGTCTGAAAATATTCTGGCTACTAGCACTGCTAATGCCTATGATAAGGAACCTCCTCTTGATTCCAGCATTGTTACTCTGCCACCTATTGGTTTAGCGGGTAAGTAAAACAGTCAAATTCTGTTGAAAATACTTGGGATTTTAGGGTTTATCTTTGTTATTTCAAAGCCAAATTTGATCTGGTAATGATAAACGCTCTCCTTGGCATCACCACATTTAAACGGATCAATATCCAATTTATTCTTGTGTTCTCAGGAGATCAAGAAACTCCCCCTCTGGAAACCATGACGGAATCATTCAGCACCACTCAACTCATGTTGAAAACTCACATCCTACCTGTCCTCAAAGCTGGAAACACCTCGTTGTACACTTTGGTTCAATCTTATCACATTACTCGACTAGTCAGCGCAGTCAAAACCTTACCACCCATGGAAGTCTATCAATTTGTACCGAGCAAAACGTTGAACGAGTTCAACACAAGATTAGATGAAGCTGGAAGTGAACTTCACTTGGAATTGGACTTTGGTGATAACAATGATGCAGATGATGAGAGACATCCAAACGCAATGAAAGCCATCCTGTCTGATCTAGACGTCTCTAACATTGGAAGAAAAAAAATGGAAACTAAAAATTTATAAATAAATAAATAAATTGTACAGTAATTTGTAATTTAAGATGAAATGAAACGTTTTGTTTATTTTCTGGGGACTTTGCCAAGTGCTATGAAAAATATGTAGGTAGGTACTACTTGCAGATATTATCAGTCCTTTCATCTTGGTCTGATTCTAGAGGTGCTATATAGAAATTCAAGATCAATTTGTATCTACAAATCATTATAATAAATGGGTATAGGTATTTTCATGTTTTATCGATACGTACAAGTTACGTTGGGCAACAACTTTTCACCAAGTAAGTTAGGTATGCCAAGAGATCAGGAAGTTCACGAACGTCAAGAGAAGTGACATTAAGCCTGAAGAGTAATAACTGTTATAATAATAGGTAAATGGTGGAATTCATATTTTCTTTCTCAAAAAAAAAAAAAAAAAATAATAATAGGTATAAATGGAATTCATGTTTTCTTTCTCAACAGAAAAAAAAGATCCTACCAAAAACTCTTGAAAATTTACCAAGCTGATTAGGTAGGTACCTACATTCTTTTTATTGGATAAATTATAAGTTATGTACCTGCTTAGGTAAGTAGATATTACAAAAATATTATTCCATTTTAACTTATCTACCATGTACCTACATATAAAAAGAAAGTAAAAACATCAAAGAAGAATCCAAGAAAGGATAAGAGAGGGATGAATAAAATTCTCAAATGAAAAATTTCGTGCTCGTACCACCTACCTACATAACTACCTACCTACCTACCTTTTATGCTGAAAAAAAAAATCACGTCAAAAAAGGGGGTTTTTCCACTGGAAAACAATTTTTCAATGAAGAGCGAAGAAAAACGCACTTGTTTACTTCGCTGGGTCACTACTCTGTTCACTTTTTTATTCGCAGAGATTTCTCTGCAAAAAGTAGAATGTATGTAGGTAATATAAATGTTGCCGAGAACCATCCGTTAATTAACATACATAAGATGGAAACCTGGGTTTTTCTGCATGTAAGTGCGTTATTACCAGGGGTGTACTTGAAGATTTGTGGCACAGAAAGTAGCTATTTACACCTAGCTTTACCCTTAGAAATAAGTAGGTATGATTCATCCTAATTTTGTCTCTATGTTTGGCAATTACTGGATATTCCCCTTCTGGATGGTTCTGGGTTTGGATAATGCGTGATTGCTTACATGATGTGGAACCAATTTTAAATCAGTTGTAAAAATTTCCCTCTTCGGAATTTTCAAAAGAATTTAAATGTCCTGAAGAATTTTAAGAGGGGATGACCACACTTTTGGTTAAGGTATGAAGATGCTAAAATAATGCTCATTTTTATTGACCCCTGAAATTTAATTTTTTTACCATTAGTTTTTAGGATCATAAAATTGTCAAATATTTTTCATTTTGTCTTTAGTTCTAAGGATAATGACTTTGTTTACTTTTCTTTGTACATTTTACTGTTAGTATTAGAAAATAAAAACAGCTCAGTCAGTAATTTTGTCAAGCTAAGGCGCCCCAGTTCTCCCTCTTCAGAATTTTCAAAAGAATTTAAATGTCCTGAAGAATTTTAAGAGGGGATGACCACACTTTTGGTTAATGTATGAAGATGCTATAATGCTCATTTTTATTGACCCCTGAAATTTAATTTTTTTACCATTAGTTTTTAGGAACATACACAATTGTCAAATATTTTTCATTTTGTCTTTAGCTCTAAGGAATCAATGACTTTGTTTACTTTTAACTTTGTACATTTTACTGTTAGGATTAGAAAATAAAAACAGCTCAGTCAGTAATTTTGTCAAGCTAAAGCGCCCCAGTTCCCCATAGAACATCTGAGTTCAGTAACATTGAGCGTGGTGTATGTTTGGATCGATGACTGTGTGAACATGTTGGAAGAACTCAATCTCGTGTGGACAATATTGAGATGCAGAGTTAAATAAATATTGAAATTTCAAAATTACTTTTGAAACTAAAGGGCTGTTTTGTCTCTTAAATAAGTCGAACATAAAATATTTTTTGTGAAATCTTCTTTTTTTACGTTTTGAAATTTTAAAATTACTTTCGAAACTAAAGGGCTGTTTTGTCTCTTAAATAAGTCGAACATAAAATATTTTTTGTGAAATCTTCTTTTTTTACGTTAATTTTTACTTGGATAAAAAAGTGTCCCGGAAATGTCGACTCAAAACTCCCTCTTTATTATCATTTGTGTCCTTTAATTTTTCATAATTAAATTCCTGTTATAAAAGCATCATCAAGCACAGAAAAATTATGTTTGGCGAAGAACATAAATTTCTCTCTTCCATGTAATTGTAGGGTTTTATTAAAGAATGACCTAAAGACGAGAATGGAGTTTCGAGTAAAACAGCTTTACATCAATTGATTTCCCCAATATTTGTACAGAATGTCTGTTAAGCTTATAGTTCCATTTGATTTGGATGGGCTTAACAGTTAACAGGGCTTGGTAACAGGCTGTTAGGAGCTAAAGAAAAGTTTTTTGAAACCCTCAGCGCTTACAAGGCAGACGCACATTTGGATAGAAGTCATTATTCAAATAAATATTCAAATCAAATGATACCCGCCATGACTTTCTGCCTCCTCCCCCAAATATGTAAATGCTGTTTCTTTGTATTATTATATCACAACTTTGGTGCTCACTGCAGCATTGTAGGATTTTGCCAATATCTCAATAATCCTAAAATCCAATGTTTACCTATGTTTGCTGGCACCGGTCGCTATGCGCATTTATATGACATAGCTACTCATTTTCCTCACGAGGCTGTGAGTGGGCCCCGCAAAAGCCAGTCACGGAATCATTTGCATGATACAAATTTCTTGACCCCGCCGGGAATCGAACCCGGGTCTCCCGCGTGCAAGGCGAGCGCAGTGACCACTACGACTCAAGAGTAGGTTCGGGCTTGGGGCCTTCTTATGTAAAAGCTTCCAATTTGTGCTGAAATTTCGGGAGCTTTTTCCTCTCGCTCGTTTGGATGGTATCCAAAATGTTCGTATATACACATTGAGGTTAATTGCAAATGGGGAAGACGATTATGAATATTAATGGGGAACAAATCGGTTCTTTCTGCCTTTTTCTCCGGAGAAATCAGACACGGCATTATGAACTGCTGATGATACTTTTACGTTGGCGAAACATGTCTAAATAAATAACTTGGAGATACCCAGATACCTATACTTGACCTAACTACTTAGGTACTATGTCTAAAATACATGTGAAATTGTAAATTTTATTTTTAGCCATAGCTGTTCCTAATACCCTCTGACGTACTGACTCCGTCTATAACTGATTACTGCCCTGAGATATGGGATAATGAAAGATGTGGGTCTTTCTCTTTCCTTGATATTCAGTCCCCCATTCTCTAACTTTGAATCCGTCCCTGATTTTTAATAATATTCGTATTTTATAGTGCATGAATTTTAAATCATGTAATAAATTTAGAAGAAAAATGCGAAATTTCATGTGCAATTAGGGCCATACCTATCACATTGTCATGAATCATTTCCCAGCCGCCTTGGCAAAATTTCTGACTGAAAAAAATATCTATCTTCCCGCGAAAGCTACCAATTTTGTACCTAATCTATTCTTGATTTTAAATTCTCGTAAAAAATTGCCATTAGATTTAAGTCTATATTTTTTAGCCAAGCTAAATTTTGTAATAAAAATTGTAATTATTTCTCTTTCTTATTTTCTTCATACTTATGAAAAAAAAAGAAAAAAAAATGGAAACTAAAAATTTATAAATAAATAAATAAATTGTACAGTACTTTGTAATTTAAGATGAAATGAAACGTTTTGTTTATTTTCTGGGGACTTTGCCAAGTGCCATGAGAAATATGTAGGTACCTAGGTACCTACTACTTGCAGATATTATCAGTCCTTTCATCTTGGTCTGATTCTAGAGGTGCTAGAAATTCAAGATCAATTTGTATCTACTACAAATCATTATAATAAATGGGTAGGTATTTTCATGTTTTATCGATACGTACAATTTACGTTGAGTAACAACTTTTCACCAAGTAAGTAGGTATGCCAAGAGATCAGGAAGTTCGCGAACGTCAAGAGAAGTGACAAAGTGACATTAATAATGTGTAAATGGAATTCATGTTTTCTTTCTCAACAGAAAAAAAGATACCAAAAACTCTTGAAAATTTACCAAGCTGATTAGGTAGGTACATTCTTTTTATTGAATAACTTATAAGTTATGTACCTGCTTAGGTAAGTAGATATTACAAAAATATTATTCCATTTTAACTTATCTACCATGTACATTGTACCTACATATAAAAAGAAAGTAAAAACATCAAAGAAGAATCCAAGAAAGGATAAGAGAGGGATGAATAAAATTCTCAAATGGAAAAATTCCTTCGATTTTACCTACTTTTTATAGCATCCAATGCAAGTCGATCAACTTCGGTGAACTGTAGTGTTGACGCACCTAAATGATCTTTGTAGTATTAAATTGGTCCAAAGGCCCCTGCATAAATTTGAATCCAAACTGACTTCTTTCATGAATCGGACTATAGATTTGATTAAAGACTTCGAGCTTTGATCTTGAGATTTATGTAGATTTAAATTAGAACTACTCTCCTGCTATTTTATAAGATCCATTCGTACCTACATATTTCAAAGACAAATACAAGCATGATTGATCTAGTAAATACCCAGGAAATAACTAGAGCAAATAAAAGTATAGGAAGTATTGCTATTTTATAAGATCCATTCGAACCTACATATTTCAAAGACAAATACAAGCATGATTGATCTAGTAAATACCCAGGAAATAACTAGAGCAAATAAAAGTATAGGAAGTATTGAAAAACATATAAGGATCAACATATTTAATAAGGCACCTAACAAACGTACATAAGTATGCAATACGTAGAAATAGAAAGATAAATATATTAATGAGGCACCTAAGAGTCATGTAAATAAGCATATGAACATGTAAATAATCATATAGGAACATGAAAACATGCATAGGAAATATTGGAAGATTGATTACTGGGGAGTCTGGAGATATTTTCAAGGGAAAATGAGAGTACCTGACTGCAGAATAAATTGATGATTCTCATGAAAAATATAACTGTCCAAATGTATTTTTTTCGTAAAGATCGTCAAAAATAATAAATAATCCGAAAAGCCATATATAGGAACATGAAAACATGCATAGGAAGTATTGGAAGATTGATTACTGGGGAGTCTGGAGATATTTTCAAGGGAAAATGAGAGTACCTGTGAGTGCAGAATAAAGAGAATTGCAGACGAAATGTGTCCATGAAACTCGTTCAAATGAAGCAATTAGAACGAATTTCCTCTTGACAGAACTGAAAACATAAGGGTGTTAGGTATTTATTGGGATAGAAATGATGTGCAGTCGTATGCAGCTCAAATTAATGGCTCATTTTTCACTGAAATGAACATTAACTGTGTTCATGCCCTTCTGCAGCTCTCAGATATAAACTAACAAGAAACTACATACAAGAACATAACAAATTATATCCAGACTTCCAGACATTTGTCATGAGGTGTATCATTATTTCTGTTTCCAAGAACAGCTCAAGAAAATCGAGAAAAGTCCCCGTTGAACATTAAAGTTAATATATTGACCTATATCTCTAGTTATAACAAGAAGTTAACTATGAGTTGTTTTACTATGTTCTATGAAAGTTTCTACATTCTTCAGTAGAACTAGAATAAAGTTAATCAATTTGTAATGGGTGATATTAATTCAGTACGTCTAGCATTTTATTTTATTTACCTATACCTACTTACGCACTTTCCGAGTCTTATTTTATATTATACCTACTTTCTGGCTTCCATGTGTGATGTCTGTCACATTAGTTGTATGGTGAATTAGTGTTTCATTGAGGACATGTAGGCTAACCTGCTACCATTATATTTCTATTCTACGTCGGTATCAAATTTTTTCGACCTACCATTTTGCTCCGTGTGTTCTGTGTTTGGCACTCAAACAAAGAAGTAGCCTATAATATGATCGCCTGCATAGGCTTGACGTAATTGAGGTTCTCAACAATCCCCCCCAAAGGAAAACCAAGAACATCAAGATTATAACAAAAGTTCTTGAGATTATACATACCAACTAAACCACATTTATTGATGTTGTTGTTCAAAATTGATGTTGTTGTTCAAGCACCTCGGAATTATTGGGAAGTTGGCCTTCCCTTTTCATTGTAGAGCCTCATTTGTCAGATCTGCAACACTTACATGGTTTGTATCCACATCAGTCTCGACAAGGACTAGATAGTCCCTCGCCAACCTTTGTCATTATTTATCATTTGTATGCAAACGCGGAATGTTTTCTCACCAGAAATGGTCTCGATTAGACTGTTTTCTATTTTACTATTAGACTGTATTTTTCTCCATTCGTAATTGGAGGTCTAGTCATCTGGTGATTGTCTATTCTTAGTGTTGTATTTGTTGTGGAGTTGATTGTCGCGTCTGTATTGTTTTGATTGGATCAATTGGGTCGAGAAACTCATCAAAACTATTGAAGCTAATACAACAAAATGATTTTTTACTTTTTGTTTTTTCTTCGTTGTGATAGAGAGAACTGTAACAACGAAGTTCTTATCGTCCCAGAATAGAAGAGAGGAGGACAGGACAGTAGAAAGCCAGCCGTTCCGAGAACGAACCTTATCTGTTTGGTTTGAATTCGCCCCGAACGGAAATCGAGCCCGCTATCGCTATCTAGTGCTTACCTATAGTCTGCCTTTTATTGTAATTTAAAAATTAATGATAGATAATGATAATCTAATTCACAACATTGTGTTTGGCCGACCTTCAATTCTTCGAAACAAACAAAAATCAAAACAGTCTCAGCCACACTCAACTAGGCATAACTTATTGAACTTGGTACTTGATATAGTAATTATCTCTATCTTGGTTGTCTCAAAGTTTGGCATCAGAGTACCAAATTTCGAAACCCCAAATATATTGTTCTTTAAAAACATCTTTGTCCTCTTTACCTGGCCCCTCTTTACCTAAAGAGGGGATTACCTAAAGGGGTAAAGAGGGGATTCCACCCGTCTCACCATCCCTACTGGCAAAACATCTATTTCAGCAGCTACATTTTCACTGTGTCACATTTTCTGCTGAATTATTTTCCACAAGTTTTTTGAAATTTTCGTCAGACGAAGGGATAAAAGTTTCCTTTTGCGAGAGAGGAGTTATTAGTCATCTGGTGATTGTCTATTCTTAGTGTTGTATTTGTTGTGGAGTTGATTGTCGCGTCTGTATTGTTTTGATTGGATCAATTGGGTGACAAGGACTAGATAGTCCCTCGCCAACCTTTGTCATAATTTATCATTTGTATGCGGAATGTTTTCTCACCAGAAATGGTCTCGATTAGACTGTTTTCTATTTTACTATTAGACTGTATTTTTCTCCATTCGTAATTGGAGCAATAGCTTTTCTGGCATCTGTTCTAGGAAGTTTGGGCGTCAGGAGTCAACATCATCAGTTGAGGAAAGTTATGACCGTGCAATTTGTATATGCGATTCTAAAACTATGACGTCGTTTGAAAGTTGGTCTGATTGTGACCTTAGTAGGAAAAAGTGGTCTATCCTTATACCCTCGTATGAAGAAGAAAGAGGAGTAGGAGACGAAGAGAAAGAAAAAGAAGTAGCCAGCCTAGTTAGCTTGGAGGTCGCTAGTTCGATTCCCTGGACGGATTTTATCCTGAAGAGGTATAAGGTTCCTTCTCGGAGCAGCTGGCTTTCTCCTATCCTGTCTTCCATCTTTCTTTGCTTTCTGGACGATTAGACATCAGCACTTACAGTTTTCTCTATCAAGAAGGAGGAGGGGAGGAGGAGAAGAGAAAGAAGAAGAAGAGGAGGGGGAGAAAAGGAAGAAGAATTGAATTTCTCCCTTTCTCTCCTAAATACGAGTTCCTTCTAAATGAAGTGCAAGGAGTGAGGTGTGACATCTTTGTGATATTCAAAATGAATTAATTGCTGACAGTACAAGGGTTTTTCGAAAAAGCACTTAGCAGCGGTTAGAGATTCAATTTTCGACTTTGGAGCTCTGTATGTATTTAGGGTGGACAGGTTGAGGAGCTGAGGGGAAGAAGAGGGTGGTTAGGGTTGGTTTCTGCCTTTGTAAAGGCAAGAGACAAAGGCTGAATAATTAGAATTTTATTATAAAATAGAAACATCTTATGCCATATTATTTGACCTTCTCTTTCGGGTGGTTCGGCAAATAGAGTTCTATGGAACTTGCAAGTCCCATAAAATTGAGGACCCATTTTCTGAATGAGTTCTTCACTGAGTCATTAGTTCACTAGTAGTAAATGAATTATGTACTAGATAGGGTAAGTAAATACCCAATAGTACAGGAAATTTCATTTGTATTTTCTTCTTTTTTATGGAAATGTGTTCCAAAAATTGCGAGCTACAAAGTTCATGACTAATCAACTTCTTGAAGTTGACAAATGATGAGAATTTCCCGACGTCATAAATCAGTTTAAACTCGAAACTTCTATTCTGGAGGATTTGACTGGAAATCCTCTCAGACACTGTATATTACAAGCAGTCGCGTGGGGTGAGATTTTCAAAAGGGGAAGCTATAAACCCAATACAGCATAACGACCTAGAATAACTAAAATTATAAGATAAGGTCCAATAAGGTGATTTGGAAATCGAAGTAAAGAATCAGTGCCATTCTAGTTACCTTAGTTGGTAGCCTTGTAAACGCTAGGCTGCGGGTTCGATTCACTACCCGAGTGGATTTTATTTTGAACAGGTATTAAGGTTTCTCGGATTTAGAATAAGGTGATCTTAGAATTCGAATTGAAAAATCAGTGCCAGCCTAGTTAGCTTGGAGGGTAGCGCGTCTATCTTTTAAGCACTAGATTGAGGGTTCGATTCCTGCCCGGGACGAGAAACATTACCCAAGTAAGCGCAACTGATCTATTGTGAACGTTAAACCCCTATAGTCAGTGTACCTACCTACCACGATATTATGAAAGCGGAAAATGTCCTTTAATAAAAAATATCAACCAAAGTGTTAAATTAACACACCGAGCGCCACAACTTCCTTGATCTTAATGGAGGACGCAGTAACTTAGTGAAATTCCATGAAATATTACGAGGAATTTTCGCCAATTTTTGGCAACCGCGCGCTAGGAATTTGGCAACACTTCGAACACTGTAAGGTTTGAACTTGAAAGAGGTGTTCGACGTGTTACGAGTAGTTTTAAATCCGAACAAATAATTCAAATGAACATAATAGAGCGATTAATCCTAATAAATTACACTGAACAGTGGGGTCAAAGCGATGGTTAGCGGTTAGCGCGTTTCTTCTATTGTTCTTGTCAGTGGTGGAGAGGACAAGAGTGTGAAGGTGGCCATTGTTTGAAAATCAGAGGCGGATTGAGAGAGAGGTTTGTCTGCTTCCGATGAGATTTGAGTTTTAGTAGAGATGCTAAAGTTCCCTTAGGCTAATTTTCATATGCTTTGGGTCGGGGTTTTGTTTTCACTTATACCTACTTTAGGAAGCTATGCAAACTCCTATCTCTCTCTCTCTCTCTCTCTCTCTCTCTCTCTCTCTCTCTCTCTCTCTCTCTAGGCTATGTGTCTTAATAAAGCTATCAGAAATTCGTCAGTGGATTTGAAATTTGCTCTCGAAAATGCATAAATCGACGGTAGTTTAGGACTAGATATGAATAAATTACTAAAATAATTCCATTATATGTATTAATGCAAGAAATCTGCATGAACTCTAATCCATGAGTGTTGGAAGACTTTGAAGTTACCTCAAATTAGCTGCATTCCAAAAGTAGAAAAATATCAATTTCCTTTTTTCTAAGTTTCTAATAAAAACCAAAAATAGGGAATTGTGTGAATGCCAAGAATTTCTTGAAATATACTTTGAAGAGCTCACACTATTTGTTTTGGACGTAAGGGCAAGGCCTTCCATTTTGATCAACTTGAAAAGCACTTTGCAAAAGCAGAAATCACTTACTAAGTACCATACTTAACATTAACATACTCACTGTAGATAAATAATTTCCCTAATATAAGAAAAACAACAGTATTGGCTATTGGCACAAGTTAGTGGAAATGAAAGTACTGATGCCGCCATTGCAGTAGAATATCGACCAGTCTCCATCACAGCAGATACCATGGATGGAAAACCAATTGTGATCCTAAAATGGATAAATCCCAAATACGGGCAAACAAACGAACAATCACAAGGAACTTCAAATCTAATATTGAATATATTGACTATAAGATCTTGAACTTAATTTTCATAATGCCAATTCCTGTTATCAAACTAGATACAAGTTCAATTCAATCAAAAGAGACGCAAGTTATACCAAACGAGAGTTCTATTTATTCCATAGGAGCAAACTCCGTGTCCTTCATCCTAGCAAATGAGTCTACATGCCTAATAGGACGCATTTTGTCCTCACTCCAATCTGTAATCAATATGAACATTAGCATTGGTAATCATATGCTGTCTACATACTGTCCAGAGATCTTCGAATGAACTATAGTCCGATTCATGCGAGAAGTCGGGGGTAAAAACGGACCCTCGTCTCGCCAAATAAAAAAAAGCATCAATCTGAAGACGAAATGTGTCCATGAAACTCGTTCAAATGAAGCAATTAGGAACGAATTTCCTCTTGACAGAACTGAAAACACAAGGGTGTTATTTATTGGGATAGAAATGATGTGCAGTCGTATGCAGCTCAAATTAATGGCTCATTTTTCACTGAAATGAACACTAACTGTGTTCATGCCCTTCTGCAGCTCTCAGATATAAACTAACAAGAAACTACATACAAGAACATAACAAATTATATCCAGACTTCCAGACATTTGTCATGAGGTGTATCATTATTAAATTTCTGTTTCCAAGAACAGCTCAAGAAAATCGAGAAAAGTCCCCGTTGAACATTAAAGTTAATATATTGACCTATCTCTAGTTATAACAAGAAGTTAACTATGAGTTGTTTTACTATGTTCTATGAAAGTTTCTACATTCTTCAGTAGAACTAGAATAAAATTAATCAATTTGTAATAGGTGATATTAATTCAGTACGTCTAGCATTTTATTTTATTTACCTATACCTAGGTACTTACCTACTTACGCACTTTCCGAGTCTTATTTTATATTATACTTACTTTCTGGCTTCCATGTGTGATGTCTGTCACATTAGTTGTATGGTGAATTAGTGTTTCATTGAGGACATGTAGGCTAACCTGCTACCATTATATTTCTATTCTACGTCAGTATCAAATTTTTTCGACCTATAATACCATTTTGCTCCGTGTGTTCTGTGTTTGGCACTCAAACAAAGAAGTAGCCTATAATATGATCGCCTAAAGGCTTGACGTAATTGAGGTTCTCAACAATCCCCCCAAAGGAAAACCAAGAACATCAAGATTATAACAAAACTTCTTGAGATTATACATACCAACTAAACCACATTTATTGATGTTGTTGTTCAATATTGATGTTGTTGTTCAAACACCTCGGAATTATTGGGAAGTTGGCCTTCCCTTTTCATTGTAGAGCCTCATTTGTCAGATCTGCAACACTTACATGGTTTGTATCCAGTTTTTAATGGTCTGGGGTAGAACGGTACATGGGAGAATAGTGCCCAGGGTTCCATTCTGCCCCAAGGTGTTTTGTATGTATATATGATAAAAGGACCATTTTGCCCCATCCTTTGGCCAAAACGGTCTTTATTGGTACCCTTATAAAAAATATTTTTAGTTTTTTTCCAGTGATACATATATCGTTCTTGTCTAATCTAATTTGTAGCTAAAATAATTATGCTTTATTTTGTTACAAAATTACATATTTGTGTGACTTTTATTTTTTTAGTTAGGACCTCATAAGCACTAGACGTGCCGTTTTGCCCGGTGTTCCCCTACATATTGTTCTTCTTTCCTTTCTCTTTCTCCTCCTCCTCTCCTTCTTGTTATTCCTCTCTTCCTCATACTCATTTTCACCTTCTCCTTCTTACTCTTCTCTCTTACATTCCTCTTATTCCTCCTTCTCTTCCTGTTCCTCCTATTTTCTTTTTCTTCTTTTTCTCTTCCTCTACCTCTTCTTTTTCTCCACCTCAGTGTCCTCTCCTGCCTTTTCTTTCTCTCTTGTCACCCCTTCTCGTTATTTTCCTTCTCTTTCTCACTCTTTTCCCTTTTCTCTCTCATTGTCCTTCTTCTCCTGTTAATATTCTTTCTCTTACAACTTGTTCTTTTTCTCTCTCTCTTCCTCTTTTTCTTCAATTATTTCTTATTCCCCCTTCTCCCATTCTTCTTTCCTCTTCATTCTCCTTTTTCTTCAAATTCGTTTCCTCCTTCTTTTCCACTTCTTCCTCCACCTCCTCCTCCTCCTCCTCCTTCTTCTTCTTCTTCTTCTTCCTTCTCTTTCTTTTTTTCACTTCCACCTTCCTCTGCCTCTATAATCAGATTCAACACAAAAATAATGAAGAGAAGTAGGTACAACATAGGTACTTGATAACATGTTGTTGTTGACATAATGAGATCAACATTATAAACTCATGAACAATGGAGGAAAAGTTCCGATGATGTTAATGTTAGTGATGATGTCAACGACATTGATAGAAATAACATGAGCTCTCATGACTCGAATGACTCTTAACATGACCTTCCCAGTTCTCGAAATGTCCGAATAGGTACTTCCCTTTCCCTATAAAGTACATATTTTCAAAGTTCTAAATTTCACAGTAGAACCTCTAAATAGAACTTCCACCTTTGAAGGTCCTTACCGATCGAGAACAAAATGAAAAGAGAAAAATGGCTATTATTAGGTGTTGAACGTGTTTGCCAAATTTCATCGAAATCGGAAAAACCGTTCGAGAGTTATGTGGTGAAACTAACAAATAAAAACTTATTTCGTACGTTCACATCCATCAACAGGTGGGAAAGACTTTTCCCCAACATTCCATTTTGTATCAACCTCCCTATGCCTGACCTTTTCCTTGCATAAGGACTTCAGGACTGAAAAGTCTGTGTTTATTGGTGTTCTGCCATTTCGTACTACAATGCAATCTTGTCGAGTTTCAACAAGTCCTCAAACTCCTTCCCCTCCCAAAATAGAGAGTATAGGGAAGAATACCTCCCCATCTAAATATAGGGAGAAATGGTATGGCTTGACGTTAAAAATCGTCAGTTTACAACAAGAAAACTTCCGCTGCAAAGTTTTGCTACAGGTTGGTAGGTAGGTATGTTGGTGTTCTGCCATTTTGTACTACAAACTACAATGCAATCTTGTCGAGTTTCAACAAGTCGACACCCTCCCTCCCCTCCCAAAATAGAGAGTAGGGAAGAATACCTCCCCATCTCAATATAGGGGAAAATGGTATGGCTTGACGTTAAAAATCGTCAGTTTACAACAAGAAAACTTCCGCTGCAAAGTTTTGCTACAGGTTGGTAGGTAGGTATATATAGTACCTAAATTGAATTTTACTTCAATGTTCTCTTCAGCTCTGCCACCTCGTCTTGTCCGTAAACCGAAGAAATTTTCTTTGGAAGATAGAAAATACCTTGGAAAAATGTTATCATGGTAGATAAGGAACAGGAATTAAGAAACCTTTGTATCTTCTTGTAAAGAAAAGAAGGAACAGATAATTCCACGAATTTTTGTAAAGTCCTTCCTTGCTCCTATATACTTTTCAATGGAAATCACAAAACTTCAAAGCTGTTTTAATTGAATTTCGTCTTTAGATCCTCCTTGATTAAAACTCTTCAATCAATTGGTGTTCTGCCATTTTGTACTACAATGCAATCTTGTCGAGTTTCAACAAGTCGACACCCTCCCTCCCCTCCCAAAATAGAGAGTAGGGAAGAATACCTCCCCATCTCAATATAGGGAGAAATGGTATGGCTTGACGTTAAAAATCGTCAGTTTACAACAAGAAAACTTCCGCCGCAAAGTTTTGCTACAGGTTGGTACCTAAATTGAATTTTACTTCAAAGTTCTCTTCAGCTCTGCCACCTCGTCTTGTCCGTAAACCGAAGAAATTTTTTTTGAAGATAGAAAATACCTTGGAAAAATGTTATCCTGTATGTTAGGAACAGGAATTAAGAAACCTTTGTATCTTCTTGTAAAGAAAAGAAGGAACAGATAATTCCACGAATTTTTGTTAAGTCCTTCCTTGCTCCTATACTTTTCAATGGAAATCACAAAACTTCAAAGCTGTTTTAATTGAATTTCGTCTTTAGATCCTCCTTGATTAAAACTCTTCAATCAGTGCAATTAAATACTAAAACAATCAATGAAAATTCATAGGAAAAAGTAGAGTTGTAGGATAAAATATCTAGAAATATAACTCTAGAAAGTAGATAGGTAGACCAATTCCTTATTTTCTTCCTTTCCGCGAAATGGAGGAGTTGCAATTGGGAAAATATTATTAATAAAAGGTCGATTCCTACGTAAAATGTTGTGAAAATCCAAATCTGAGGTCAAAACTCCGAAAAAGTAACTTTAAAAGGTCGAAAATTCAATTTTTAATTGCTGTTCTAATGAAAAAGACAAATAGTTGTGACGTCAGATTTCACGTCAAAATGTGCAGAAACGCTTGCGCACAAACAAACGAAGCGGGAGTCTTGAATTATGACGTCATCGCCTACGGGAGCTTATGCCGTGACGTCAAACTTCACGATTTACCGGTATTTTTTTAATCCATTTATCTCGGTATCTAAGAAGTCGTAGAAGAAAAAGAAAAATTCAGTTCTTCCTTATTTTTCCTACTCTATGACTTTGAAACATTACGAAAAATTGCTGCTGTTTTCTAGATTGTGGTACGTTTGAGAATCTTGTGATAACTTTCCTGTGAAAGGTAGAGTTGCGAGAGATTTGCCAGTGATTTACATGCTGTGCTGAACTGACGAAATCTTGCCACGGACTATTGTGTTCTGTCTCCTCTTTTAACTGTAAAATTGCGTCTACACTAGGTCAGTAGATGTCGAACCATATAAAGTAGGAAAATCAAAGGACTTTGGAGGAATAAAGAAATAAAAAGATATAGTCTCGACTTCGTCTAAACCACAAAGTAGTACCTATACCTAGACGCTGCGCTGCTTTAAATATCTAAAGGTGTTTGGCATGCTATTCTGTTCGGTTTCGGAGTTAAAGGCCATGGATTATCAATTAAAAATCAATAAATTCTCAACCGGCAAAAACCAGTTTTTTTGGTTTTTTGGCTTTATGGTTTTCTGGACAAAATTTGCACCACCATTTTCGTGATCCTTGTTTTTTGGCTTTATGGTTTTCTGGACAAAATTTGCACCACCATTTTCGTGTTCCTGGTAAAAAGACCTTTAATTTGATATATAGGTCGACCAGGTTTGGATAAGTCCTTCTATGGGGACAGACTGACGGACTGACAGACTGACTGACTGACTGACTGACAGACAGACAGACACCGAAGCGAATACAATAGTCCGTCCACTATACCTTTTATTATTAGTAATAATAAAGGAGGACGGACTAAAAAGGGAGATATAAAAAGAGATATCTATGAAAAGCATGGAAACATTTCCATGCTTTGAAACGACCGGTGTCTAGGTATCTATGTGAGAGGTGTCTAGGTACTGACCGTGGCTTTTACAGGGTGATTTCTAGGACTTTATCCACTTGTAAAGCTGTGGATTTAGACGACGGACGCCAACAATAGTGTAGCTTACTGATGGGCTAAAAGGGCTTTTTGTCCTATTTCGAGCAGTAGAAATAAGCACTATTTATAATTACATCACAAACATGGCTCACGTCATAAGTCAGCTTGAGAATGTGACAGTCAATTTATCACTGATCGATTTCACATTCCTTCTGCATTTTCGTACGATGGTTACTACTATGATAACCAAGTACCTTCTTTCTATACGAGGTTTAAAATCGTATAATTATATTACGGTTGGAGAAGTGAGCGAAAACGAAGGAAAATCATGGAATTTTTTTCGGGTTTTCACTTTTTTATTCGTAGAGATTTCTCTGCAAAAAGTAGAATGTATGTAGGTAATATAAATGTTGCCGAGAACCATCCGTTAATTAACATACATAAGATGGAAATAACTTTCACAACTCAACACAATAAATTATTGAGACCTCAAATAACTTAAGCACCCCGATCTATCCAAGAATGCCAAGATCGTGTGTTTTATTGCAGCTTAAAGCTTTTTTCTGCTCAGAATAAGATAAATACGCTCGATTTAAATATTTCCATGTTTGTATTAGAATCAATAAGCCATAGTGAGCACGATCTCAGCAGGAGATAATGAGATCAATATTGATACTGCTAAAGTAAATGGAATACAACGTGGTGTTATAAATGAAACAACTTAGCAGAGGTCAAGTTGTATTTACACCTAGCTTTACCCTTAGAAATAAGTAGGTGTGATTCATCCTAATTTTGTCTCTATGTTTGGCAATTACTGGATATTCCCCTTCTGGATGGTTCTGGGTTTGGATAATGCGTGATTGCTGAGCTATCAAATATCACAGTAGGTATATTTACTGAGGTACAAAAAAAGGGAAACAAGGTTAGACAGTTTTAGACATTTTGTCATTATTATCAAGTAAGTTTAGATTCCAGAGAACGAAATGAGAAAAGTCCTAGAAGTTACCCTACATTGTGGTGGATAAGAAAAATTTCCGATTGTTGTTTTTAGGCGATTTTCCTCTCCTTTAGGTATTTCTTCGCCTCTGTCACATTTGGATAGATTTTTTTTTAAGAGGTTTGACAGAGGGAACTGTAACTGCTATGGTCTTATCGTCCCGAAATCGAAGAGAGAAGGAAGACAGGATTATTGTGGTGGATAAGAAAATTTTCCGATTGTTGTTTTTAGGAGATTTTCCTCTCCTTTAGGTATTTCTTCGCCTCTGTCACATTTGGATAGATTTTTTTTTTAAAAGAGGTTTGACAGAGGGAACTGTAACTGCTATGGTCTTATCGTCCCGAAATCGAAGAGAGAAGGAAGACAGGGCTACTTATACTTATTTTACTATCGAATATTTCAACCTTTTGTTCTAGAATTACATACCTCATTGCTGTCAAAAATATTGGTGTAAATAAATCCTAGTCAACAATATTGATGTCAATGAATAAAAGCCTTCTCACCCTGTATTAGTCTTAGAATCTTGATGATAACATTGATGTTAGAATAAACTACTTATACTTATTTTACTATCGAATATTTCAACCTTTTGTTCTACAATTACATACCTCATTGCTGTCAAAAATATTGGTGTAAACAAATCATAGTCAACAATATTGATGTCAATGAATAAAAGCCTTCTCACCCTGTATTAGTCTTAGAATCTTGATGATAACATTGATGTTAGAATAAACATTGAACAGAAGTAGCACAGGATGAGCAAATATCACCTATCAGTGATGATCTTCATAATATCCTTCTTGTATTCAGTTCTTTGGATATGTCAATGAAAGGACTAACTATTAAATCATAGTCAACAATATTGATGTCAATGAATAAAAGCCTTCTCATCACCCTGTATTAGTCTTTGAATCTTGATGATAACATTGATGTTAGAATAAACATTGATCAGCAGTAGCATAGAATGAGCAAATATCACCTATCAGTGATGATCTTCATAATATCCTTCTTGTATTCAGTTCTTTGGATATGTCAATGAAAGGACTAACTATTAAATAAATGTCTACTTCCAAAATCAATTCCAATCTTTGCAATTGATAGATGCAAGAATAGAAGTAAGAGATTTAGTGAACATATCATACCTTTCTACCTTTATGCAAGTTCCAGGGACGTTGGAAAGTCCAAGATGAATTCTTGTGTTCAGATCAAAGTCTATCAAAATTCCTGCCACACCTACATCGAAACATTCCAGGTTCAGAAAGAAGACTTGGCTCCTAGCCTCTGAAATCGATACTCCATATCGTCCTATATCAGTAATTTCAGCAGATCGTGTAAAAGCTCCTCCATGAATAATGCACATCTCTTGTTTCAACACCACCTACTAGCGAACGTACCAGCACCTATGAACTATTGGGAGTTCACTAATATGTATGGAAGGTGTCAAAGCTTTGGAATAAAAACGTGCTCCAGAATTTTTTTTACATTGAATTCAAATCAGGGAAAGTGCTGAAACCACCTCACAAAGTTCACTCTCAGAAAAACAAATCGAAGTTTTAAACTGCTGAATATGTAAATATATGAAAGCATGCAACCAACACCCATGGTATCTGAAATAACATCAAATATCAGTGACGGAAAAAAGTTGGGCCCTTGTTGCAGAAAACAACTACACACTTGGCACTTCCCACTTCGAAATATTGTGGCGTTACCGTGACGATTACAATGGCCATGCAATGTTTTTAGAGGTTTTTCTTCTTTAATACTTCCTCAGAACTCATAGCTTTTGCTAGCTTGGAAATGCAAAGCTCGAACTTCTTCCTGCGAACGGGGAGGCCAGCACAAAACCAGATCAAACGTCTCTCCGTGTTCGACGATTCAAAGAGAGGAAGCAAACGAGAACAAAACACGCTCAAGAATCAAGGTCCTTCTGATCTCCTGAGTCAGTCAACTTTTACATGTCGTAGGTCACGGGCATCGTATTGCGACATGGGTTGGGATTCCGCCACTCAGTGCATGCGTCAATGTGGAAGCTGTCGCGCTGGTTCCAAAAAGTGACGTGGTTTTCCAGAAACTGAAAGTGACGGACGTGGTTTTGGAAAAATTGGTGTTTTCTAGATTGTGGCACGTTTGAGAATCTTGTGATAACTTTCCTGTGAAAGGTATAGTTGCGAGGGATTTGCCAGTGATTTACGTGCTGTGCTGAACTGACGAAATCTTGCCACGGACTATTGTGTTCTGTCTCCTCTTTTACCTGTAAAGTTACGTCTACACTAGGTCAGTAGATGTCTAACCATATAAAGTAGGTAAATCAAAGGACTTTGGTGGAATAAAGAAATAAAAAGATATAGTCTCGACTTCGTCTGAACCACAAAGTAGTACCTATACCTAGACGCTGCGCTGCTCTAAATACCTATCTAAAGGTGTTTGGCATGCTATTCTGTTCGGTTTCGGAGTTAAAGGCCATGGATTATCAATTAAAAATCAATAAATTCTCAACCGGACTATGACCTACACCTGCATTCTAGCTGACATTGTTCCCCTAGTTACCTCACATGAATTTCCAAGTGACAAAACAAACTAGAACCTCATTGTCCATGCCAAGAAGCGTGTCTTTTGCAAGAAATACACTAATACGCACCAACAGAGCTTAAATATACGATGTTTGAAATCGGATTTAGAGATTACGTTACGGTTACCTGTAAATACGCTCAGATTACATCTAGGTGGATAAAGTGCTGGTCATAAAGTCAAGTATGTCGCTTGTTGTCAAACAATGAGGTTCAAATAGTTTGTTTTCTGATAAAAAAAGGTCGAGTTATGCAATGGTGGACTCTAGTAGTCACTTTGTAGGTACTGTTGTAGTAAACTTAGATCAGTGTCTCATGGACAACATTGTGACAATAAATGAAAATGATACTAAACTAAACACTCTGGTTAACAATTTACATGATAATTTGATAATAAGTGAACATATGCAATGTTATGAAAATAATTTCAAACGGACATTTTTTATCAGTTACCTATGGCCCAAACTTCTCGTAAAACACAAAGGCTATTCCCAGTAAAAGACTTCTCAAAAACATATCCTCAATGCCTCAAATACTCGTAGGTATCCTTTTTGTACGCTACCTAACCCAATTCATATTAGAAAGATAGTTGCCAGCCTAGTTAGCTTAGTTGGTAGTGCTACTCTAGTAGTCACTTTGTATTTTTGTAGTAAACTTGGATCAGTATGTATTTTTCATCACTTTGTATTTTTGTAGTAAACATGGACAACATTGTGACAATAAATGAAAATGATACTAAACTAAACACTCTAGTTAACAATTTACATGATAATTTGATAATAAATGAACATATGCTATGCTATATGAAAATAATTTCAAAAGGACATTTTTTATCAGTTACCTATGGCCCAAACTTCTCGTAAAACACAAAGGCTATTCCGAGTAAAAGACTTCTCAAAAACATATCCTCAATGCCTCAAATATACTCGTAGGTATCCTTTTTGTACGCTACCTAACCCAATTCATATTAGAAAGATAGTTGCCAGCCTAGTTAGCTTAGTTGGTAGTGCAAAGTTGACGTATAAGGCAACGTCAGAACATCTTTTGATCTTCTCTAGGTGTTGCACATTCAATCAGTTAGGCGCTGCTGTTACAATCAGTGTAAATCAGATATTGTTGGATATATTCAAGTTGAATAATATTGAATATTGGTTGAATAATATACCGTGTACCCCGGTAGGTACTCAATCATCTACCTGGTGAACTTTGCAATTAGTTAACAAGCTCGACACTAACCAATATATAGGGTGGTGTAGGGAAAATGGCGTCGCTGTATGTTTTCGAAACTTCCAGGGAAGTGGGACCTCTCCTGGACAAGTCAAGTGTGATACACACTTCACAACATCATGTAGCCTCATTGAACTACCGAATTTTGTGAGAGGATCAAAAGCTGGTTAGTCAGCCTGGCTTGGAGGGTTGTGCAAGCTCTAGGTTCGATTCTCGCCCGGTGCGGACTTTATCCTAAACAAATAAGGTTCGTTCTATGAACTGGTTTGGTCTCCTATCCTGTCTTTCTTCTGTCTTCGGGACGATAAGACTTATCGACCTCAGTAGTTACTAGTTACAGTTCCCTCTATCAAACGTCTTCAAAAAGTCTGTTTAGTTTTTTTTTTTTTTTTTTTTTTTTTTTTTACAGTTTCCAAAGCATTTTTCTCCTAAATTTGTTGAGGGTCTTTTCAATAGATCAACCGTTAAAACCTTTCATCCCATATGTATTTGGTTGGGGTGGTAAGGTGCAGAGATCTCTCGTGTCAAGAGATGTAACTATCATTGTTTTGAGAGAAACCTTACTTGTTTTGTTTTTGTTTTTGAGAGGAATGCGGATAAATCAACAACAGGTGCCGCACCCCAAGACACGCTAGACCAAAATCTAGCAACATTAAATTGCAAATTTTATTATTTTGCTACAGCAGCAGCAGCAGCAGCAGCAGCAGAGGAACCTTACTTCACCAAGCAGGATTGTCGATGTTATCAGCTGATGAATTTGAAAATACCAAGAGTTTATTAGGAAATAAAGTGACAAGTTTCAGAAGCCTAAATCTGGATTTCAAAAAGAGATTTCTAATCTTCATATTCATTCGTTCCCTTCTTCACAGACTCTGAAAAGGATCTGGCTTGGCGCGCGCCTGTCTGTAATAGTATCCCATAATGAGTACGTGTATAGCTAGGCTATCAATATCAAATACCGTACCAATGTTAACTCTAACACATCTGAAATTCTGAACATTCTGGACAAAGCAAATCTACAGCTTATTGGCAGTACTGCTCTTGTAAACGTTCGTACATGATTAACTGCTCTACAAGTTGTAACTCTAACACATCTGAACAATCTGGACAAAGCAAATCTACAGCTTATTGGCAGTACTGCTCTTGTAAACGTTCGTACATGATTAACTGCTCTACAAGTTTAGGCCGAAGGGTTTTTTGTCTCCGTCGGGTCACGACCCTAGCGACCTTCACATTCTGAGTCCCGGGTAGAATTCTCTCTGGTAATTATTATTCGAGAAAAAAAGAAAGTAAATCAGGCGTATGTTACATATGTGGATTATGCAACGGGGTTTAATTATGTTAGCCTAATGGTCGGATATTTTTCCACATGCTCTTTTTCTTTATCGTGTGTTTTTTTATTGGTAGAGCCAGCAATAACAATTATAATAGAGGTATGATTAGTATTGATATTATTTAATAGGTTGCTATGAAGGTGGTTGGTCGCGATCTTGAACTTTGATAATACTATCACCATCACATAAATGTGTACTTGTAGATGTTTAAACTGTTTTATGAGTTCATTATATCAGGGAATATGAGGGGAGCGTTGTTGGTTCTGAAGGCATTGCCTTTCATTAGACGTCTAGAAAGCCTTTGGCCAAATTGGGAGTCTTGTCAGGAGTTATCTAGGGTGGAGTAGCGATTAACTTGACGATGTAAAGAGCTTTCTATTTATAACGGAGCAATACGGAGCATTATTTATCAATTACCGAGGAGTTCAGGAGTCTTTAAGATCTTTATTTTTAGTTCCAAGTGATGCTTATAGTCTTCAAGCTCTTTTTTTATTTATTTTTAGTTGTTATTTCTGTTATTCTGATGTCTATGCTGTTAGTTTCAAGGTAAATGAACACATCCTATGAGGATAATTGAATGAAAAATATCGTTCAACATAACAGAACATATTGTAGGTATACGTTCCTCAGGAAAAACATTCCAAACACACCACAACTCACATTCCAAATTGATAGATAACTGTAATATCTCTATCGTAATTGTTCGTAAAGTTACATTTCATTAAATACAACTACATTAACTGCAAAACTATTGGTAAGTGAGATACATTATAAACCTTATATAGTATCGATAAAGAAGTTGTAAGGGTGCATTGGTGCATAGAAAAGTGATATACATTCACATGTACCTACCTATTAGTTAATTCAATACAACTATTGGCAGCATTGGTTGTTAGGTATGCGAGATAAATTATGTCTATCTCTCTATCAAGAACTTTACATGAAAAACTAAGATGGGTATGAGGAATCCTAACATACAAATTAATGTGAAAATCTTGTAGGTACATACCAACAAGCAACTCCATCACATATTTTCATATTGATCACATTCAACCAGTTTTAGTCTATATCCAACGTAAAAGAGTCTAAGAAGAAAGTCATATTCCTTTCAGTCTTATGATCTTATGACAGCTACTCACGCTCAGATCGTCTGACTGACGGACCGGAAAAAGCTCAAGACCCAGTTCAGTCAGACGGTCTGACATACCTAGGTATAAACTCAAGCTTTTTCCACCACACACGTCAAGATGGTATGACAGACTCAGGTCTGCAAGACCGCGGTCTGACATACCTAGGTATAAACTCAAGCTTTTTCCACCACACACGTCAAGATGGTATGACAGACTCAGGTCTGCAAGACCGCGGTCTGACATACCTAGGTATAAACTCGAGCTTTTTCCACCACACACGTCAAGATGGTATGACAGACTCAGGTCTGCAAGACCGCGGTCTGACATACCTAGGTATAAACTCAGCTTTTTCCACCACACACGTCAAGATGGTATGACAGACCTCAGGTCTGCGAGACGCGTCCTGTCAGACAATCTGACATACCTAGTATAAACTCAGGCTTTTCCACTACACACGACAAGATGGTATGACAGAACTCAGGTCTGCAGGACCGCGGTCCTGTCAGACGATCTGACATACCAACGTATAGAAATTCAGACAAGATGACAGACTCAGGTCTGCAAGACCGCGGTCTGTCAGACGATCTGACATACCTATAGGTATAAAGTCAAGCATTTCCCGCCACACACGTCAAGATGGTATGACAGACTCAGGTCTGCGAGACCGCGGTCTGTCAGACAATCTGACATACCTAGGTATAAACTCAGGCTTTTTCCACTACACACGACAAGATGGTTTGACAGACTCAGGTCTGCAAGACCGCGGTCTGTCAGACGATCTGACATACCTATAGGTATAAAGTCAAGCATTTCCCACTACACACGTCAAGATGGTATGACAGACTCAGGTCTGCAAGACCGCGGTCAGTCAGACGATCTGACATACCTAGGTATAAAGTCAAGTAATCATGTTGTTTTCCCTAAGTATTTGCAAGTTTTGCAAATACTTAGGGGTCTTAGGGGAAACAACATCCCCAATAAGGGAAAACAATATCTCAGTATAACTCAATTTCTTAATTTTTTACATAGGTAAGTAAACATCTTTTCTGTATATTTTTTACTCATTTTTATTGTTATCTATGTATATGTACCATAAATAAAGAGTATTGTTGAAAAAAAAAGAAAAAAAAATGTGCTTTTAGGGTAGCTTTAGTTGTCCGCGTCCGTTGTACTAGTGGAAAGCTGGAAAGGTAGCATCATCAGTTGCACAAAGGGTGCATCAACAGATACTATATATTCAGTACCTGATGCCTATGAAGTTATACTGAGTATAAAACGGGGCTATTCTCATTTGGAGTTTCAAATAGAGAATGTATCCCATTTCCCATATTCGTTCCTTTTATGATTCATGTATTCCTTCCTTTCCCTAACGACTCCCCCCTGGATCTCTTCCACTCCATTGACGCAGCTATAAAACGAACAATTTGTAAGAAAGTAATCATCTCCTTACTATAGGAATAGTAAATAGGGTTACGAGATAAGTAAATAGGTTACGAGATAGGTAAATAGAGTACGGAATAGGTAAATAGGGTATAAATAGGGTTGCACTTGAGTATATGTGAAACGTGAATGCATTGACTCTGGGGAAATCTAGGCTGGGAAATTGTCTACAATATTTTCCTTACGTTTTTTTCCCCTTCTTCAGGAAACTATTTGTTTCCTATAACAGCTCTTTTCTGTTCAGTGTCTAATGTTTACCTGTACTAACTCCTCAATCTCCTCATATTGTAGAGGTTAATCTCATCTTGAACCAGTCTAGTTAGCTTGGAGGTTGAAGGGCAGTGCACCTGCCTATCAAACGCTAGGTTGCGGGTTCGATTGCCGCCCAGGAGGAACTTTATCCTAAATAGTCTTAGAACGGCTGGTTTTCCGTTATCCTGCCCGTCCTTCTCTCTTCTATTTCGGGAAGATGACGCCTCCTTTGCGTTGTTAGTTGTTACACTTCCCTCCATCAAAAACTTCTTTAAAAAATCTGGTGTGAACATCACACGACTTTCTATTACATTAAACTTCTCAACTGTAAGTCGGACAGTTCTAAAAGTTTCACCATTCCAGAGAAATGTTTTGGAACGTATAGAGGATAGAGGTAAGTCCGCTGAGATTAAAAAGCTATCATTAGCATTCTGTTTTGCTCTTGTAAACGTTCGTACATGATTAACTGCTCTACAAGTTTAGGCCGAAGGGTTTTTTGTCTCCGCCGGGTCACGACCCTAGCGACCTTCACATTCTGAGTCCCGGGTAGAATTCTCTCTGGTAATTATTATTCGAGAAAAAAAGAAAGTAAATCCGGGTCACCCGAGCGACCTTCACATTCTGAGTCCCGGGTAGAATTCTCTCTGGTAATTATTATTCGAGAAAAAAAGAAAGTAAATCAGGCGTATGTTACATATGTGGATTATGCAACGGGGTTTAATTATGTTAGCCTAATGGTCGGATATTTTTCCACATGCTCTTTTTCTTTATCGTGTGTTTTTTTTATTATTATTGGTAGAGCTAGCATTGCTAGCAATAACAATTATAATAGAGGTATGATTAGTATTGATATTATTTAATAGGTTGCTATGAAGGTGGTTGGTCGCGATCTTGAACTTTGATAATACTATCACCATCACATAAATGTGTACTTGTAGATGTTTAAACTGTTTTATGAGTTCATTATATCAGGGAATATGAGGGGAGCGTTGTTGGTTCTGAAGGCATTGCCTTTCATTAGACGTCTAGAAAGCCTTTGGCCAAATTGGGAGTCTTGTCAGGAGTTATCTAGGGTGACTTGTAGATGTTTAAACTGTTTTATGAGTTCATTATATCAGGGAATATGAGGGGAGTGTTGTTGGTTCTGAAGGCATTGCCTTTCATTAGACGTCTAGAAAGCCTTTGGCCAAATTGGGAGTCTTGTCAGGAGTTATCTAGGGTGGAGTAGCGATTAACTTGACGATGTAAAGAGCTTTCTATTTATAACGGAGCAATACGGAGCATTATTTATTAATTACCGAGGAGTTCAGGAGTCTTTAAGATCTTTATTTTTAGTTCCAAGTGATGTTTATAGTCTTAAAGCTCTTTTTTTTAATTTATTTTTAGTTGTTATTTCTGTTTTTCTGATGTCTATGCTGTTAGTTTCAAGGTAAATGAACACATCCTATGAGGATAATTGAATGAAAAATATCGTTCAACATAACAGAACTTATTTATTAATTACCGAGGAGTTCAGGAGTCTTTAAGATCTTTATTTTTAGTTCCAAGTGATGTTTATAGTCTTAAAGCGAGAGAGAGAGAGAGAGAGAGAGAGAGAGAGAAAAGGCGGACGGCAAAAGAAAACCGTGGGGAAATAGAATTAAATGTAGGTACTGCTCGGAACGAAAGGAGAGAGGAAGAGAAATATAGAAAGACAGAGAGAGAGAGAGGAAAAATCCGGGTGGACAGAGACATTTTAGACTTCTATGACAAACCGATAGGGTAGATAGACCTATACAATGAGCAAATTTCCTTCCAAGCGTATTAGAACATTTTTGACAAATTTCATCAAGAGCGGACAAACGACAAACCGTTTGAAAATCATGGTGGTGGCAGATAAAATGAAAAGAGAAAAAATAAGGTCCAGGCTAAAACATAAGGATAACTAAAGATCAAAACGCGTTGTCATCAATCTACGTCCATGACATCATGACGTCAGGGGAAATGTGTTGACATGAAGGTTCTGTAATCTCAGGAAGGGATTTGAATTTGTATTCGTTTTATCTCTGAAAAGCCTAGGGTCTAGGCATATAAAGGTTGAGTGAGAAATGTTGTGATGTTCTAACTGTTCTGTGGAGTCAAGTTTTGTTCGTACCGAAGAGCACCAAATATAATCAAAGTTAATTGTAATTTTGATTTAACTGATAACTGATTGAGCGGGGATTTGAATTTGTATTCGTTTTATCTCTGAAAAGCCTAGGGTCTAGGCACATAAAGGTTGAATGAGAAAATGTTGTGATGTTCTAACTGTTCTGTGGACTGTGGAGTCAAGTTTTGTTCGTACCGAAGAGCACCAAATATAATCAAAGTTAATTTGTAATTTTGATTTAACTGATAACTGATTGAGCATATGGTTTAATTTTGGTTTAACTGATTGAGCATATGGTTTAATTTTGGTTTAACTGATTGAGCATCTGGTTTAATTTTGGTTTAACAGACTGAGCATCTGGTTTAATTTTGGTTTAACAGACTGAGCATCTGGTTTGCCTTGGTTACTTTGGTTTAACTGATTCAGCATCTGCTTTAATTTTGGTTTAACAGACTGAGCATCTGGTTTAATTTTGGTTTAACAGAGCATCTGATTTAATTTTGGTTTAACAGACTGAGCTTCTGGTTTAATTTTGGTTTAACAGACTGAGCATCTGGTTTAATTTTGGTTTAACAGACTGAGCTTCTGGTCAGCCTTGGTTATAGGGACCGAGCTTTCCTGCCTAACCTACTGTAATAGTCGTAATCAGAAAATTATTGGGGTATAGGTACCAAAAAATGAGTAAAATAATCTCTCTCTCTCTCTCTCTCTCTCTCTCTCTCTCTCTCTCTCTCGTTTAACAGAATGAGCTTCTGGTTTAATTTTGGTTTAACAGACTGAGCTTCTGGTCAGCCTTGGTTATAGGGACCGAGCTTTTAGTTCCTGCCTAACCTACTGTAATAATCGCAATAGTCGTAATGAGAAAATTATTGGGGTAGGTTACCCCAAAAAAATGAGTAAAATAATCTCTCTCTCTCTCTCTCCCTCCCTCCCTCCCGCCTTCCTGTCTCGATATGGTGGTATCCGAATTTGTTTTTCTTTTATCCACCTCCAGGCGATTGTAAGGTTGTACCCCCTCATTATAAACAAATCTATAGGGAACCCTATAACAATAATATAGGGCCCCTCTATAACAATGGTACAAATGATGGGGGCGGAATATAAGAATGTATTGGAAAGATCAACTTGAGATCAAGGTTAGGTCTCTAGGAAATTAGATCAGTGAAGCTTAGAATCTTAGATGATTAGTTGGTAGGTATATAGTAGTTTAGTAGTACTTTTTTACCTTCCTATTATCTAATACCTTGTTGTGTTTGGTATAGTCTTTTTGTGTCTATAAAAGACTATAGTCTTTTTGTGTACCTCATGCTGCTATAATTTGGCTGCGTCTGTAAACTTATTTTTGGCTAGATATAAGGTCATAGGGCATCATGATTGTTGAAATGTCGATCGAGAAATAATAGGTAATGTTTTAAACATGTTAAATCCCAGTAGGTATAATCAGTTGAGCAGAATTTATTAATTTTATTAGATGACGTTCGTCGGTTGTAGGTTTAGCTATTTTTAGATTTTCAGTAGAAAACAAAATCATTAGATAGTATGAATTGTGAAAATGGGTTACCACTTCCACTGTTTCGCTCTTGGTATTAATTTCCTATAGGTAAGTGTATATTCAATCTTCTTCTTTTTCTTCGCCTTTTCCCATGTTCAGATGGGGTCGGCGTTTGTCGTCGGCCTCTCAATCAGCTTTAGAGTGATCGCTTTGAGGCCAACTGGTTTTGGCTAAAACAAAATTTTCCGAGTGAGATGCCCTTCGCACTCAACCTTCGCTATTGATATAGCGTGAGGAAATTTGGACTAGTCTACTCCCTGTTTATAGTCCCCTAGCTAGACGCTGATCTACTCTCTGTTTATAGTCCCCCAGCCAGACTCTCATTCAATATTCAATACCTACATTTATTCTTAGAAATCCCATTAATTATTGAAAATCCCATTTATTCTTGGAAATAAAAGATGAGAATCATTATTTTATTCATGTGTGTGTGGGAGACTCTTATAACATTAGTGTGGTTTCCGACAAGAAAATCTAATCTACCTTTTTAAGCATAAGCATAATGAGTGCCTACTTCTCTATGTAGGTAGGTACTTACTTAGATAATGGCCTATACACTCTACATAGATTAGCCTTTTTAATTAGTAAAACAGAATACCACCTAATACCTAATAGCTACCTAATCAAATTAATACCTGTGCCAAGTTTCTATAAGCTGATTATAATACAAGGTAGGTAGGCTAGCTGGCTTAGTTATTATAGTTTCCTTTAGTCGATAGAAGTAAGTTCTAAGTTTTAAGCCGACAGCTTTTCCTTTAGTTTTCCCATTTCCTTTATTTATTTTCAAACCCCTTTTATTATTGTTGTTATTTAGTTTGTTTGTAGATACGTTTGTTCCTTTGCTTGTTTGTCAGTTTGTTTGCCTTTTATTTCTCAAAAACTTTCGAATAGTTTGTTCCATTTGAATGAAAATTGGCGGACCTGTTCCTTGTTTAAAATATTGTTTATGTTTAACACCGGAAATTTGCTCATTAGATTTGGAGCTTTATTATAATCCGATCTGATACCAATATGATTATGATCTAAGTATTATATAAATAATATCTATCCAATATTCTATTGTTCGCACTACTGATTCAAAGTTACACCCACTCCTCCTGATTCTAATCTAATTTCGATTCTCTAATCTGATTCTCAGCCTTAACCTTCGATTCAAATTAACAAAACCTGACCCCATCTGAAATTGAATGAACAAAACTTTGACCCCTACTAATTTTTCACAAGTAGGTACCTCAGCATTGACCCGACGGTTTCAATTTGTTATTCAAGATCACTACTAGATCAATATCGTACGTAGTTCATACTTCTTTTCAATTAGATCTCCAACTGATAAAGTTGATATGCACCGAAAAGTGTTGTTTTCAGGGTCTGATGAAAGTCGGCATGAGTGTTGTTTTCAGGGTCTGATGAAAGTCGCCCTGTTCGATGGAGGCGAGAAAGACGAGAGGTAAGAGCGCCGAATTTTAATCCACAGGTGTTGGGTTCGTATCCCGAATGAGACCTATGGCCTGCATGGTGGAATTTGAAAGCAAACTTGTAAGGTATTCAATTGTAATAAATTATAGCAACGCTGATCATGCAGCTTCAAGTTCCCATGAACCACGGAAGTTCAGCAACGTTTTGTGCGGTTGGTATCTGGACGGATGACCGTCAGGGATAAGAGATAAACTCAGTATAAATCAGACAATACCAAAACCCTATCTATCACTGACTTTCAGCGAAAAGGATATTGATAGAGTGCAGAGATAATGAGCAAACTATACTCACTAAATATAATGTAACTAACCACTATAATAATATAGTGACTATATCTATCCACTCTATTCTAACCTACTCCAAACCATGGAAAACTCATTGTGAGACAAATCACCAGCAGTGGATATGCTAAATATCGATAATATTATGCTATAATTATTATTGGAGAGATATCTCTATCCTTATTGACTTAAGAAGAAAATCCCATGAGACATAAAAGCTGCACTTTCATTTGAGGAGATCTCGGAAAGAAGGGCCAGGTTTTATACTGATGTGTTCTATTGGAAAATGGCCGGTCGTTCATATACTTCTCGGTTTGAGATTTTTGAAAGACGTTTGATAGAGGGAACTCTAACTGCTAAGGTCTTGTCGTCCCGAAAGCGAAGAGAGAAGGAAGTCAGGATAGGAGAAAGTCAGGCTTTCTGATAAAGAACCTTAAGAACTTTATGTGTATGATAAAATCCGCCCTGGGTGGGAATCGAAACCGCGACCTAGCGCTTACAAGGCTAGTAGGTAGATGGAGGGTAGTTCCATGCGAGCTAGGCTGGCTGATGTTTTTTTTTTTTTTTCAAAGAGGTTTGACAGAGGGAACTGTAACTGCTATGGTCTTATCGTTCCGAAATCGAAGAGAGAAGGAAGACAGGATAGGAGAAAGCCAGCCGTTCCGAGAACGAACATTATCCCATAAGGATAAAATCCGCCCCGGGCGGGAATCGAACCCGCGGCCCAGCGCTTACAAGGCAGACGCGCCACCAACTAATCTAACTAGGCTGGCAGGCTGGCTGATGTTAAAAGTTGAAATATACGGCTGTGAAATCAAACAAAATGCAAATGATGTGAAACTCAACACATGTGAGAGACTAGAGTGAGTGAAAAGGAATAAGCCACACCATTCAAATTACCTTCAAGAGAGAGAGACAGAGAGAGAGAGACACAGAGAGAGAGAGAGAGAGAGAGAGAGAGAGAGAGAGAAAGAGAGGGAGGGAGAGAGAGAGGAAATTGAAGACCGACGAATTTCTCTCAGCGTTCTCCCTAGAGATGACCTTGTAGTGGTGGTCAGAAGGTTTGATGATGAAGAAGAAGAAGAGGAGGGAGGGGGAGGAGGATGAAGAATGAAGAGAAGGAGGAGGAGAGAGAGAGAAAAGGCGGACGGCAAAAGAAAACCGTGGGGAAATGGAATTAAATGTACTGCTCGAAACGAAAGGAGAGAGGAAGAGAAATATAGAAAGACAGAGAGAGAGAGAGAGAGAGGAAAAATCCGGGTGGACATTTTAGACTTCTTAGAGACATTTTAGACTTCTATCTCTATGACAAACCGATAGGGTAGACCTCTACAATGAGCAAATTTCCTTCCAAGCGTAGAACATTTTTGACAAATTTCATCAAGAGCGGACAAACGACAAACCGTTTGAAAATTATGGTGGTGGCAGATAAAATGAAAAGAGAAAAAATAAAGTCCAGGCTAAAACATAAGGATAACTAAAGGCTAAAACGCGATGTCATCAATCTACGTCCATGACATCATGACGTCAGGGGAAATGTGTTGACATGAAGGTTCTGTAATCTCAGGCGGGATTTGAATTTGTATTCGTTTTATCTCTGAGAAGCCTAGGGTCTAGGCACATAAAGGTTGAATGAGAAACGTTGTGATGTTCTAACATCTAACTGTTCTGTGGACTGTGGAGTCAAGTTTTGTTCGTACCGAAGAGCACCAAATATAATCAAAGTTAATTGTAATTTTGATTTAACTGATAACTGATTGAGCATATGGTTTAATTTTGGTTTAACTGATTGAGCATATGGTTTAAT
>NW_007379862.1:0-2525 GCF_000475195.1 Diaphorina citri
GTGTCTGGACTCATGTTCACATTAGGTTGACCTGGAGTTTGATTGTAGAAAGCGTTCTGAAAAGCGTTATTCCCGCTTGCATCATAGTTGTGTCCATACTCCTGCCCATGTCCTTCATAATAATGTTTATTATGACAGTTCTGATGATGGCTTTGCATATTCTCATGGGTGACTGGTGTTGTATAGTTGTTATTCATAGCTTTGCCATTGTATTCATGCATGGCGTAGTCATTATTTGTGTTGTTATAGTAGGCGTGGTTTTCATTATAGTTCTGTACATTGTAGTTCATGTTGTAGTTGTAGTTTTCGTAATAGTTTCCGTTGTAGTTGTAGTATTGTTGATTATTGTTGTTGTAGTTTTGCAACGGGTAGGTTTGTCGCGTTGAATTGTTCGTTGCTGATTGTCTTGGATTGTTCGTCGTTAGTTGATTATTCGCTACTCTTTGATTTGCATTTGTTCTATAATAGTCTCTACTTGGGTACCTATAGGTGTTTGAGGTTTGCGTCCGACAGTTGTAGTTTTGTGTGTAACTTTGCTGTTGAGGACTTAGATGTGGTGATAGATTGTTATGGTGTGGTGATGATAAGTGCGATATATCACTTTGTGGTGATATACTCGTGTTGGGTGAAATGTTCTTGTGTTTTACTATTTGTATGAGCGACTTTTGCGTCATGATTGTTGTGGTAGTGTTGCTATTTGGTGACATGGAGGGGATGTTGATTGGTATTGGTGATCTACATGATTTGATTTTGCTGTACAGGCTTGTTGTATTCGGACTACGAGTGTTGAAACTATTTGTTACTTTATCATCTTTAATTGTTTTGTTTGGACTTGAACAATTGATTTGTGTACATGTCGAGCTCATACAGTTTGTATTACACATACTTGTTTTGTTATTGTTATAATTGCAGTACTGAATTTGTTCTCTAGTCGTCTCTCTAATGTGTTCTATATTTTGTTCTATTTTAATTATAATGTTGTCTTTACTATTCAGCTCGGGTGGTGGTTCGTCCTCGTGAAGTTTCGTATTGTATTCGTTATTACTTCGGGTATCATCGTTATAATTACTATGTTGACTACTTATACTAGATATTGCACTGTTACTTATATTATCACAATTCGCTGCAGGTTTGTCTTCTTTGTTTTTGGTTTTGTTGGTGGTGTTATTGTTGTTGATTTTGTTGCTATCCGTGGATGCAATGGATTCTTTCTCTTCGTCATGGTCGTTATCGTTTTCATTATCATTCTCGTTATCATCATTGCCTTTGTTCAACGTTTGTCGTTTGTGTTTCATTCTTCGGTTTTGGAACCACACTTTTACCTGTGAGAACAGACAAAAGAATTGAACAATGTTATTAGATCCAATAGCCCAATAGCACAAAAGGCACTGAATAGTTTACCCCTTTCTCAATTTAAAGCAGTGTAATTTTAGGTAATTTTTTTACCAAAATAATCTATTGTTAATTGTCACACATAGACAAAATTTGCTTAACTATCTTCTTAGAATGTTACGTGCAGTTCCTCGTTTTTAGACATCAGCAGCAATGGCTTCCATTGTCTTACTTACTTGTCTTTCAGTTAGATCTAAGGAGGCTGGCTATCTCTATACGTCTAGGTCGACACAGATACTTGTTGAGTGAAACTTCTTTCTCCAACTCTAGCAGTTGGGTGTTGGTGTAGGCGGTTCTCAGTCTTCTGGGGAGTCCATTTCTGCGAACAGAAGAAAGTTTAGGAGATGTTATTGGATGGGTTATCTTACCCAATCAATCTAATATATAAAAATGAAATATTTGTTTGTTTGTGTGTGTGTGTTTCGAACTTTATGCCTGCCAAACCGCTCATCCGATTGCTATGAAACTTTGTGAACTTATTGCTTGCACTCCCGTGAAGGTTATAGGCTATTTTCCGGTTCGTGTTTGTTAAGCTACGCCGAGGAAGACCACTAAATGGATGAGTGACATGAACGGCCATGCCTTAAGGATTACCTAGCAGAAATCCGGAGCGAAGCGACGGATTCGCTAGTAGTTCAATAAAATCCAAATTGGATAATTCTCCATTACCTAGTACCTACTTGTGAAATTTAATAAAGTAGGGAAAAATTTGAACCCAAAAAAGTGCTTTTTAAGTCTTATTGCTAAACTTTTGAGTCAGCCTGTGGTGTCACAAAACTCCCGTTTTCTTCTAACCACCCTGTTTTAAGAGTCTCCTATATCCTGTAAAACCTTCTCTTTATTCAAAACTTGTATCCATACTTTTATATTGCAAAATCTTTTTCCCCGTTGAAGAAAATGAATTAATCACTATTTACTCCATTTTTCCCTGATATTTTATATCTAAGCTTTCTTTCCCTTCTTCTTTCTTTCTTCTTCTTCTTTCTTCCGTTCTTCTTTCTTCCTCTTCTCTTTCTTCTTTCATTTGTGTACTTTTAACTAGAACTTACCCTTTCCGTAACGCCGAAAAATACAGACCAATAAAACTGTACGTGCGTGCCGATAAACAAGACGAGGGGGCAAGAAAAATCTCC
>NW_007379862.1:3443-5725 GCF_000475195.1 Diaphorina citri
TCCTGGAATTCATTGATTTTAATTGTGTTGAGCTTTGTTAAATGCTTAGCTTAGACGACACATCATTCAGTCTCCAATAGAGAGTCTCAATATTACCCCCAACCCACTCTATATTGAGATTCTTTACCATTGCACATGTGACATGTTTGGCAACAATGCCTATTTTTTTGCTGTCACATTGATCTGGACACACTATAATTATTTTTATTCCTTGCAATTGTTTCATTCCATGAACTCCCAAAACATTCCTGCTTTTCGTCCTGACCTAAAAGATCTTGTCTAGATTTTTATATTACCTCCATTATTTTGTTTTAATTATTTATTATTCGTTGTTTTTAAAGTATTATTTATTTATAAACAGCTTCTTCTTCTTCTTCTTCTTCTTCTTCTTCTTCTTCTTCTTCTTCTTCTTCTTCTTCTTCTTCTTCTTCTTCTTCGATTTGTGTACTCTTTTACTATTTATGTAGAAAAATACAAACCAGAGTCAAATGGTACGTGTGCCGTAAAAAAAGAGGGGGCAGAGAAAAAGCTCAAGTTTTTTTTATGATCATTTTGACAAAAGATGTTTTATTTTTGTAGTCTGAAATGTCGTATGCTGTGGTTACGTCAAATTGTGTCTGGTTCGATGACTTTTTCTTGTTCTCTACCAATGTCTGTCATATATTGAAAGTTCTTTTTTGTAGAGGTTTGATAGAAGGAACTGTAACTGCTAAGGTCTTATCGTCCCGAAAGCTAAGAGAGAAAGGAAATAGGGTAGGAGAAAGCCAACCGCTTCGAGAACGAATCTTATCCGTCCAGGATAAAATCCACCCTATGCGGGAAACGAACTCGCGACCTAGCGCTTACAAGTCAGAGGCGCTACCCAAGCTAACTAGGCTGGCACAGCCTCCGTTATCTGACCTTTCAAAATTTCTCCAACAACTTTCTCAACTTTCACAGCAAAGTGGAAAATTTCCCAATAGAGGAGGAAGGGGTGCTTGCGGAAAACCAGTGAAAGCTACAGGGGTAATATATTTTATTTTATTATGGATATATTTTAAGTATTTAATGAGGGGAGAAAGTTAATTTCTGGTGTTTTTAAAAAACCTCGTATTTTTTATTTATATATGGGTATTTTCCTCTCTCTTTTTTTATGGACTTGCGGTTTTTTTTCCAACGATCGAGTGGGTTACTCGTTCTTTGTACGGGAATAGGAAGGGGAGGTTGTATTGATAATGCGTAGAGATTTTAAGTAGCCTAACATAATATTTGCAGTCAGACTACTTAAAAGCCACAAAAAAATCTTTCAAAATCAGTCGAGTCAATTCTCGTGAAAAAGTGACAAAAAAAGGGTCTATCAGTGTAACAGACAAATAGACAGAAATGTCAAATTTCAAAAGAACGAAGAAAAACTGTAGGACCACCAGTACCACAAAATTTAGAAGGCTATTAAAAGCAAGGCCTTTTTAAAGTGGTACCTCTTTCACAGATCTCCTCACTTGAATCCTTTCCACCTATATACAAACAAGATAGGCCGTTTCCCTACCTTTGTTAAAGGAAAAAAAAAGGAGTGTTGAAAAAAAAAAAAAAAAAAAAGAAGAAGAAGAAAAAAAGCCAAAATCATGAGAGTCACAAAGAAAATAATGTACATATTCTGTAGGATCAAATATACAAGGTGGTTTTAAAATTTTAAATATGTTTGGAATAGCTCTCATACCTTTGGTTCTCTACACTACGGCCGTGGCAAAGGCCTGACATGAGCACTCTAGGCCTCTCGGATGACCCCTCCGGTAATCTGGGTGACCTCAAGTTTTAGTAAACACCCTGTATATTTTACTGTATCTATTGGGTTAAGCATTAATTCCCTTGGGTCTAGTTACACGGTGAGCTGTGAGCTGAAAAATGATTCAATTTGAAATTTTGAACTCTCCTCCTTCGATCTCCTCTCATCTTTTCTTTTCCTCTTTTTCTTCTCTTTTTTCCTTTCTATCTTCTCCTTATCTTTCCTTCCCATCTTTCCTTCTTCTTCCTTTTGTTCTCCTTCCTTTCCTTTTTCTTTTCCTCTCTTTTTTCTTTTATATTTTATATCGTCTTCCTTTCTCTCTTCTCCCCTCCCTTATCTCCTGATTTCTCTATCATCCTTCTTTCCCTCTCACCGTTCATCTTCTTCTCCTTTTCTTCATACTCTCTTCCTTTCCATTTTTCCCTTTTCCGTACCCTCTTACTCTCTCCCACTTTCTGTCTCTCTCCCCTCCTCCATCCTCTCTCTCTCTCTCTCTCTCTCTCTCTCTCTCTCCCTCTCT
>NW_007379862.1:6023-19469 GCF_000475195.1 Diaphorina citri
TATGACACATCTAAAGGTATTTTTTATTTATATAAAAAGGGTGGGGTAAATTTCACCCTCTCTCTCTCACTCTCTCTCCGCTCCTCTCCCCCTCTGCTCTCTCGTGTGATAAATATATTCTGGTTCGTTTTATAAAAGTAAAAAAAAAAAAATAACTTTTTAGCAAAAAAGTAATAACAAAGCGGGGAGAGAGAGAGAGAGAGAGAGAGAGAGAGAGAGAGAGAGAGGAAGTCTCCTCCTTTCCCCCTCTCTCTCCCCTCCGCCTTCCTATATATTTCACCACAATTTCTCCCCACAGTATTTTTCGTTTTTTCTTCCGTATATTTAAATTAAAGTACTAAGCGGTTTTCAATTTAGCATAAATACACCCCCTCTCTTCCCTGCTCTCTCTCTCTCTCTCTCTCTCTCTCTCTCTCTCTCTCTCTCTCTCTCTCTCTCTCTCTCTCTCTCTCTCTCTCATAGTGGCTTGAAGTAATTGAATGGAAGGGGATATACATGGGTATGTGAAGGTATTGGAGCGAGAGAGAGAGAGAGAGAGAGAGAGAGAGAGAGATGGAGAGAGAGAGAGAGAGAGCTTTATTAGTTATGCTGAAAAATATGTTACACCATTTTTTGGAATTAAATAAATTTGTGAATAAATCCGTAGGATAATTTCCAGTACATAAGTCTACCGGTCTTGGTTTAACAGACAATAAATATCCAAATGCTCTGAAATACCCACAAAAATTATGAAAAGGCTCTCAGCTTCACCACAAAAAGTTATTTATTTAGCTAGGTACACACATAGCAATGAGGCCATGTGTAAATAGGTAAGTACCTATTTTCATAATTTTCAGATTAGATTAACTATCTATAAAGTTATCCAATTTTTAGAATTCTTCATGAGGCCTTCCGGGTCTTTTCTTTTAATACCGTTTTCTTAAGGGGTCAGCAAGAGGTCTACAGTTTACTGAACGACTAGAAGTGTCTATACATTGTAGACAACTTATGTGCATACATAAAATACATAGACTCTAAAGTCTAAATAAATAAATAATACTTAAACCATTCATTTTCCTCATTGAAAGAAAACTCATTTTCCACACTGAAAACTTTGTTTCCTTTTATACACCTTTTTTCTTTCAATACTTAAACCATTCATTTTCCTCATTGAAAGAAAACTCATTTTCCACACTGAAAACTTTGTTTCCTTTTATACACCTTCCTTTTTTTCTTTCTTTAGTCTTTGTTTTTTTCTTTTTCTATTACTTCTACTTGTTTTTGTTCTTGTTCTTTTGCCTCTTCTTCTCCTTCTTCTTCGTCTTCTCCTTCTTCTTCTTTTGCCTCTTCTTCTTTTGCCTCTTCTTCTCCTTCCTCTTCCTCTTCCTCTTCGTCTTGTGGTCTGAGGATAAATCTACTCTTCTCTTTATCCTGGCGAGTAGTTTAGTTTCTTTGTAAATTATATTTTTGGTACTTGTTTTTGTTCTTGTTCTTTTTCTTCTTCTTCTCCTCCTTCTTCTTCTTTTGCCTCTTCTTCTCCTTCTTCTCCTCCTTCTTCTTCTTTTGCCTCTTCTTCTTCTTCTTCTTCTTCTTCCTCTTCGTCTTGTGGTCTGAGGATAAATCTACTCTTCTCTTTATCCTGGCGAGTAGTTTAGTTTCTTTGTAAATCATGGGTTTTTGTTTGTTGTTATCAACGAGAAAATATTTTTTTCCTCGTTGCAATAATCAAACAGCTGATTTTAAAATATGTGAGTGGCGCGAATTCAAAAATAAATATTCACCATAGGTACCTACTTTTATTTAAGAGCTTTACATATTCCGCATTGCGGTTTTTTTCATTATTAAAGTTTGCTTAGTTTGTTGCCTAGTTTTGACAAGTTTCAATTACAAAGATTGTCCCAGGCATTCCAGGCAATAATCATGATATCATGCCCTGTTGTAATAAAATAGTGCAGGTGATATTTCATGGGGATGTAGTAAAGGAAGACGTTTAGAAAATCAACCTGACAACAACAGACAAGACCGACCGTGTCAAATGGAGGTAGGGATGCGACGAGGCCAAATACCGACTTGGGTATAAGTGGCCATGGCAGTAAGTAAGTAAGGTGATATTTCAACCTTTTGTTCCGCAGAATTCAGAGTGATTTCCCCCTCGTATCTCCGGCACTGATTGAGAGCTATTTAACTCCAAGTTCTACACAGGCTATGAGGTGTTGGGGCGGTGCAGTGGCGGCATTCTATTGAATTGCAGCGGACATACCAAATGATAACGAATTTATCTCCGTCAAACCGCCACGCCGCACCTTGATGAAATTGGAATAAAAAAATACAAATAATAACTCGCTTTTTTTCGCCTTCTTCTTCTTCTTCTTCTTTTTCTTCTTCTTCCTTTTCTTCTTCTTATTCGTCTTCTTTCTTCCTTCTTCTTCCTTCTTCTTCCTGCTTCAGATGGATTTTGTGCAAGATTTGACTTCGAGCGCCGACGGTCTGTCGGTATCCCGGTCCCGGCCTTGGAGCCCTATAATGGAGCCCTGAGGCCCTAGAAAAACAGCGAGTATTTCCCTATTTTTATCAATTAAGACTTGGAAGAGGTTTTCATTCTGGGCAGAGGGAAATTTGGACTGACCATCAGAAATATTAGTTAGGCCATTTTCTTTCCCTGATTCGTAAGGAGTAATGATGACTAACAATTCCATGATTTCTAATCAATAAGCTTTATAAAAGCATAAAAATAGTTAAGTATTTAAAAGGATCAGTTTTCTCCTAGAGGCATTGCATTCCTCCATCTTAGTTACAAGCCTGACTTTTATAAAAGTCCCACAGGGAAAATAAAATTCTTTTGCGAAGAAAAAAACAAGTTGTTTTACATGTAGTCTGTTATCAATGCGGATTACCAATGTATTTCACCTTCACATAAAACATATTAACACGAACTTTTTTTGCTTTGAATTTATTTTGAAAGGGTGTTTATTAGGTGCATTAAAATAAAGAAAAAAAAGAAAAACTTATTCACATAAAATCATAAAAGAAGTTTTTAAAGTTGTCGATGTAATTATGCCAACACATTTGAGAGAGCAATGGTACTTCTAAGTATAACTTAACGTAGGTAATGGCTTACCTTATTTTCTATTTGACTAGGGTTCTTAGTAACAACTAAGAACCCTAGTCAAATAGAAAATAAGGTAAGCCATTATCTAATTTGGGTGTCTAATATGAATCTAATTAATAATAATTAACGTAGGTAACTATCGAAATCTCTTCTTTTCAGCGAAAGTTGAAAATTCATTAACAAAATCACATCATTTTTTTAATCGTGAAAAAGTCAACTGTTTAAATAAAACGATATCAAATCTTCAGCTCCTTTTCTTCTTCTTCCTTCTTCTTCTTTTTTTATATTCTTTCAAACACTGTGAAGTGAACACTGACTGGCTTACATTTTTTTTTTTTTTTAACTCTCTTTTACTGATTGCTTTCTTTCATTTTGCATATCACGATTTTTTTCTTTTAAAAGGAAAATATTTAGATCTTTTTTTCTTTCTTTTTTTACTAGAAAAATAATTAGTCATTTTAGACAGGGATTTACCCCTTCCCCGTCTGGTCCATCAGCAGTTGGAAGATTTTATGCTGATTTAACAATCGCTTCTTTTTTTTTTCTTACTGCTGAATATTATAATTAATATCTTTCCGTTTGATAGAGGAAAAAATTGTGGAAGGGAGTGAGACGTTTTTTTTTTTTTTTTTTGCCTAGTGTTAAAGAAGAAGATGAAGGAGGAGGAGAAGATAAGCTACATTGAAAGCCATAGGCATTCAAAGATGTCAAATTGTGATTTGCCCGTACTGTATACAACTATACATAGGTACGGTATATTGTCCTGGGAATCAATTTATCAATACCGTGGACAAAATAATTATCATTTATTGGTGGATGTGACAAAATCCACATCTTCAATCTCCACATATTTAGCACAATTGATTCAAAAGTGAACTGTGGGGTCCACTATGAACATTTGGGGCACAAAAATGCCAAAATGTAGGACATGGGCACCCGACAGGTCCATAGATTTGGAACTTTTTTCCCGAGAAAATTACCTATTAGATTTTTTCTCTCTTCTCACTTTGTCACCATTTTTTTTTTCTTTTTTCCGACAAGCTGATATGTTGTGTATAATATTTTCTTTTTCTTTCATTATTGGAAATCTCTTTCTCTCTCTCTCTCTCTCTCTCTCTCTCTCTCTCTCTCTCTCTCTCTCTCTCTCTCTCTCAAGAAGAAGAAGAAGAAGAAGAAGAAGAAGAAGAAGAAGAAGAAGAAGAAGACGAAGATGAAGAATAAGAAAAAGGAGAAGAAGAGGAAGAAAAAGTGGCCCATATATAGGTACGTATAAAATGTTAGCAAAGATTATATTATGTACATATTATTAGGTTATTTTGTTTGCCATGTTTTTTGCTACAAAGAGACAAAACAAAGTCTTTACCTCTTTGACATCAAAAGTCAACAAAAAAGGAGCTGAAACTTGAATAATCTTTTATGTCCAAAGTAAATGAACTTGAAACTCTACAGTTGATAAGGGAACCTTTTGAAAGAAAAGGTGAGATAGAATGCACATATTATATACTGGTAAATTTGTTCAATAGAGTGGACAAAGGTATTATGAAGATATTTAAACATACCTACCTAAATAATGACTTATAAATATGTACTGAACAAAAGAACGTAAATCGTAAAAACAAGTTTGAAAGATACATAACTTCTACATACTTTTGTTGTTTTTGTTTACACAATTTTGGATACGAATGATTAAATAGGTGAGTTGGCCTTTGTTTTGATCTGAGGTTATTCATTGGAAAGATTGAAAGGAAACAATAGTAGGTACCTACCTATTGGAGATGCAAATTTCTTCAATCCAGACAAATTACGTCACATTTGTGCAAAATAACCTTTGCCAATAATGACAGTTAATGGGAAATCAAAATTTGAACAACAGCTTTGACTTGGAAATATCATCTCCTGCTGCAAAAGTCACTTGAAATCAAAAGTATTTGTGGATGTACCTATAAAAAAATATCTACCTATTCAGAACAGAAAAAGACTTTTCTCAAGAAGTTTGCTTCAAATCAAGAGAGGTAAGCAAATAAGTATACACAATTCTGCTGCAAAAGTCACTTAGAATCAAAAGTATTTGGATGTACCTATAACAAAATATCCACCTATTCAGAACAGAAAAAGACTTTTCTCAAGAAGTTTGCTTCAAATCAAGAGAGATAAGCAAATAAGTATACACAATACCTACGAGTAGCTACATTTGAAGTACCCACCTATCTAGATATATCTTCTAAAGCAGGTAATACTGAAAAAATAAAGAAAAAAACATCTCAACACAGACATAGACAAACCTATTTCCAGGCACACAGGATATATCTTCTAAAGCAGGTAATACTGAAAAAATAAAGAAAAAAACATCTCAACACAGACATAGACAAACCTATTTCCAGGCACACAGTGAAGGACTTTCAGGGGGGCGTGGCAGTGTAATGAGTAATGAGCCACAATTAAACATCGAGCCATGGCGTGACAGGCCAAGGAAAGTTAATGTTGGGCGTTCGTTCTTTGGGCGTCATTGTGTACTTTTTTATATGTATACTTCAAGAGTAACCTATCTGAAAAATAACTACCCAAGTTCTCCTTCAAAGAGAATTATTTTGTTTCTTCAAGAAGTCCTGTCCGGCCTTTGACCTTAAGAGCGCATTTGATACTTCTTCCTCTAAAACACGATTTGTTGAAGGCTTTTTTGCTGGATGGAGATGTTTTCTATGAGTTGGTCATTTTGGGCTTTATAAATTTAAGTTTCTGTTTAGCTCAAATGCCAGATCTTCTGCGTGAAGATGCACTTCTTCTTCGGCTCTCAGCAAGGATCGGTTTTGGGACCATACAGTCAAGAATATGACTTGGTCTGATAGTATTTTGACCTCACCAATCTCACCATGCTACACGTTGCTGAAGTTGAGTGTTCTGCATTAACAATATTATGTTTAGTCCTGTCCGGCCTTTGACCTTAAGAGCGCATTTGATACTTCTTCCTCTAAAACACGATTTGTTGAAGGCTTTTTGCTGGATGGAGATGTTTTCTATGAGTTGGTCATTTCGGGGTTTATAAATTTAAGTTTCTGTTTAGATCAAATGGCAGATCTTCTATGTGAAGATGCACTTCTTCTTCGGCTCTCAGCAAGGATCGGTTTTGGGACCATACAGTCAAGAATGTGACTTGGTCTGATAGTATTTTGACCTCACCATGCTACACGTTGCTTAACTTGAGTGTTCCGCATTAACAATATTATGTTTACAAAAACCGTATTGTCAGGTCTTTACTCGTGAAAATCATTTGATGAAAGGGATATTTTAACAGTTGATCAAAGGAGTTTGAAGAAATTAGCAGCTGTACCTCCCTATACCTATTATCCAGTGTTTTAAAAAATGGTTATACAACTGGTCTTTAGAACAGAACTTTTGTTGCCAAATCATAACAAAATCTCCTTTTCTTTTCATCTTTTCAACAACAAATCTGAAAAATCTACAATATTCATTGAAAATTTGAAATCAGTTTAAATGATCTTTGCTTCCAGTTTTTCGAAAACGAAGGGAGAGCAAAAATTGTAGCAGAGAGAAGAGAGAAAAAAAGATTATGTTTACAAAAACCGTATTATCAGGTCTTTACTCGTGAAAATCATTTGATCAAAGGCATTTTAACACTTGATCAAATTAGTTTGAACAAATTAGCAGCTGTACCTACCTATATACCTATTATCCAGTGTTTTAAAAAATGGTATACAACTGGTCTCTAGAACAGAACTTTTGTTGCCAAATCATAACAAAATCTCCTTTTCTTTTCATCAACAAATCTGAAAAATCTACAATAATCATTGAAATCAGTTTAAATGATCTTTGCTTCCAGTTTTTCGAAAACGAAGGGAGAGCAAAAATTGTAGCAGAGAGAAGAGAGAAATAGTCATAACAAAATCTCCTTTTCCTTTCATCTTTTCAACGACAAATCTGAAAAATCTACAATATTCATTGAAATCAGTTTAAATGATCTTTGCTTCCAGTTTTTCGAAAACGAAGGGAGAGCAAAAATTGTAGCAGAGAGAAGAGAGAAAAAAAAGAGCAATATCTGAAAGATTCAATATAAATAGCATGTCATTAATATTATGGAGAACATCACAACACAAAATATTGCACCATCTTTATGCTTTTATAAATATAAAGGTGACTGCCAGTGGCGAAGCCTGGAGGTCGAAAGCTGGATGCAAAATTCGTTTGTGGTTTATTTTGAAGGGCACTGTCGAAAATGGATGTCACAAAAAATAATTAGATTATTCGGTAGAAAATATTCAACTGTTTATCTATTTATTTTAATTAATATTTAATTTCCATCACATACCTACTTTTATTTAAGAGCTTTACATATTCCGCATTGTGGTTTTTTCATTATTAAAGTTTGCTTAGTTTGTTGCCTAGTTTTGACAAGTTTCAATTACAAAGATTGTCCCAGGCAATAATCATAAAATAGTGCAGGTGATATTTCATGGGGATGTAGTAAAGGAAGACATTTAGAAAATCAACCTGACGACAACAGACGCGACCGACCGTGTCAAATGGAGGCAGTGATGCGACGAGGCCAAATACCGACTTGGGTATAAGACTATAAGTGGCCATGGCAGTAAGTAAGGTGATATTTCAACCTTTTGTTCCGCAGAATTCAGAGTGATTTCCCCCTCGTATCTCCGTATCTCCGGCACTGATTGAGACTATTGAGAGCTATTTAACTCCAAGTTCTACACAGGCTATGAGGTGTTGGGGCGGTGCAGTGGCGGCATTCTATTGAATTGCAGCGGACATACCAAATGATAACGAATTTATCTCCGTCAAACCGCCACGCCGCACCTTGATGAAATTGGAATAAAAAAATACAAATAATAACTCGCTTTTTTTCGCCTTCTTCTTCTTCTCCTTTTTCTTCTTCTTTTCTTCTTCTTCTTCCTTTTCTTCTTCTTATTCGTCTTCTTTCTTCCTTCTTCTTCCTTCTTCTTCCTGCTTCTTCTTTTTTCTTCTTTTTCTTCTTCTTGCCCACATGATGATAATGCAGTCTTGGAGTGAGCGATTTGTGAAGAGAGATGGATTTTGTGCAAGAATGACTGCGAGCGCCGACTGTCTGTCGGTATCAAGTCCCGGCCTTGGGGAACTATAATGGAGCCCTGAGGCCCTAGAAAAACAGCGAGTATTTCCCTATTTTTATCAATTAAGACTTGGAATTTAGAGAGACAATCATTTATTAATGAACTACCCTCTTTGGATTGCCACACAGTTGCATGTGTAAGTCGGTATCCTTCAAATTCCTGAATTTTTTTAACCGATTTTTCTTCTTCTCTCAAATGCCTATTTCACGTCCAAATGCCTCCGTTACACGTTTGATAGACTATAGCGATTTCACTTTTCCTCATGTGTAAGTCGGTATCCTTCAAATTCCTGAATTTTTCGATTTTTCTTCTTCTCTCAAATGCCTATTTCACGTCCAAATGCCTCCGTTACACGTGTGATAGACTATAGCGATTTCACTTTTCCTCGAATGCCGATATTTACAGTCAAATGCCTCCGCCGCCACACGTTTGGCAGACTACCTAAAGCGATTTCGCTTCTGTATTTCACGTAGGTGTAAGTTCATTTACAACCTCGTAATTTACACTCGGTTACATTCCAAAGCATTTTCTGTTATTGCAAAAAAAGAGGGGGAAATATATCTGCCAGAGAGAGAGAGAGAGAAGAGAGGGAGAGACGGCGATGGAAATCTTTGAAAAATATTCAAAAAGGAAGTCGACAGGGGGGGAGAAAGCCACCACAATAAGATAAGTCAGGGTTCTTTTTATTTTGTCAGGGACATATTTGAAAAAATGGCCTAATTGAAGATCTTGGCATTTGCTATATTAAAAAAAAAGGATTTCAAGGAATTTGAAACACAAGGAGCTTTTCTTGATTATTCTAATTTTCCCTTTTTTTTCAGATTTTTCCCTTTTTTTCTGCCCGAATATTTTGAGTCACCCTGTACAAGGTTATTGTTTATTTTACACCGTACTCCCTGCTGGGAGATTATCTTCGGGAGAAGTAGAGGGATTATCTGTTCAGGGGCAGATTATCTCTTCTTGAAGGAATCTCAACAGTAGCAAACCACAGCGCAATGAATTTCAGGATTTTTTCAGGGGCTATACTAGGAATATTTCTGACCTCACTATGTATGTTTATTATTTTATTCATGCCTATACTTTCATCCATTTATTTGTGTTTATAAATTAACGGGAAATTCCTTACTCATAGGTTCCGCTTAAGACTTTGTAATTATGCCAACAGTTTTTATTATTATACCTTTTTATGTATTTTTAGGTAAATAAACAATAGATTTACACATTCACAAATACCTAGACTATCAAAAATTGAATTTGATACCTTTTATTTGATGATTTGGTGTTATAGTGACACATCCACTTATCTTCGGTTTGCGTTGCTTATGATCTTTCAATGTTATTGATGTTGTTTTCATGTATGTTGCTGAATTTCTCTAAAGATTTCTCTAAATAATTCCAAAATAAATTAATCCAAACATTCCAAACCCTTTTAGGATTTACAGAAAAATCACCCCTGAATCATCCATAAAAAATATTTATATAATCCCTTCCTCTTTTTATTTCTTCTAAATGTTATGCTAAAAAATTCACAAAGGGCCCATGTTTTTTATTGACCTTTTTCTCTCTATTATGGTTTTTTGAAGTCTTTGTAAGTTGTACCAAGGAAATCATTGCATTCTGACTTGTCTTTGTCATTTTTTGTTGCATTGTTTGTTGTTGTGTCCATTTGTTTGTTTATTTTCATTGAATCCTTTCAAATGTATTCACACATGATGAATTATTCTAATTCCCTGGTACTCGTACAATAATTTATTGTTCTATGACAAACAGTGCTAAGATTGCCACATCCACTAATGTCTGTGTTTTATAAATGGTGAAAATGTTACATCCACTACTGTCTATTTTATCCTATGGTGAAATTGTTACATCCACTAATTTTCTAAACATGTCAGCCAATATTCTAAAAACAGTCACAATTTTACTATCAAATAACTTCCGGTCGGTAAGGGTAGGCATTTAGTTTTTAGTCCGTCCTCCCTTTACTATTACAATAGTAATAAAAAGGTATAAGGGACGGACTATTGTATTCGCTTCGGTGTCTGTCTGTCAGTCTGTCCCCATAGAAGGACTTATCCAAAACTGGTCGACCTAAATATCAAATTAAAGGTCTTTTTACCAGGATCACGAAAATGGTGGTGCAAATTTTGTCCAGAAAACCATAAAGCCAAAAAACCAAAAACCGAATCAGGAAGAAAAAAGGAGCAAAAAAGATGTTTTAAATACAAATTTTTCTGTATGGAAATCGTAAATTAGAATGCAAACTGTTTTTACGATCGAATAAAATACGGGCTAAAAAATTCCCGGGGGGACGGGCCCAGCTTGTTTTACGTTATTAGGTAGGTAGGTACCTTTTACAATAAAATTTGCGTTTAAAGTACAGAAATGTAAAAAAGATCCTCACACTGAAAATGAAATTAAAACGAGAGAGAGAGTAGAAAAAAGACAAGTACCTACATAGGTAGTATAGAAACGTAACGAAAACAGAGTAGTACCCAAGAGAAAGAGAAGGAATAAAGGGAAAAGGGAAAATACAGGATGGAGAGAAGGGAGAGAAGGATTTTTAGAGAAAGGGAAGAGAGGACAAAAGAGAAAGGACACGGGATAAAGGGGCTGTGGAGAGGGAAATTTTTGGAGAAAGGGAAAAAAAGGGAGGGAGATTAGGTTAAGTTGATGAGGCATGGAATTTTTATTACTCCGGTGACACTTTGCTGGAAGGGCTCCTTACTTTATATTTACTAGCTTTTTTTACTTCTTCTCCTTCTCCTCCTCCTCCTCCTCTTCTTCTTTCTAATCCACCTCCTTTTTTTCGTGAGAGATCGATCACTGGTGGATTTCTTTTTCTATAAGAATTTTTTCATCCGAAACAAATCCTGATAAAGAATTCCAAAGGACATTGGAAAAATGTCCTTTGAGACAAATCAGTCTTTAACTGTCCAGGCGTCCTGTCTCTTAGGAAAATATCAATTTACTGTTTGAAACAAAGTCAAGAAGGAATTGAGTCCAATTTCAACATAGGACAGTGGAAATGTCCTTCTAGTGTCCTTTGAGACAAATCAGTCTCTAACTGTCCAGGCGTCCTGTCTCTTAGGAAAATATCAATTTACTGTTTGAAACAAAGTCAAGAAGGAATTGAGTCCAATATCAACATATATTGTCGATTTTTCAACCAAAATACAGAAGTGTACCATATTTTCATGTCAATCGGCAAAGTCGGCAAAGCAAAAATGGCTCAAACAAAAATTAGCTACAAGATTTGACCCGTACAAACAAACAAAGATCAAAGATCTCAAGCTGAATAACAGCATGTAAAAAAAGACCAACAAAAACAAACAAAACAACAACAAATAAACAAGACACAAGACACCTAAGCCCACAGTAAGGAAACATCCCGAAACAAGAGAGGGGACAGTTTCGGACAACATAAATTCAGATAATATTATTATCCCGATTTCAACAAATTGTCAATTTTTCAACCAAAATACACAAGTGAACCATATTTTCAAGTCAATCGGCAAAGTCGGCAAAGCGAAAATGGCTCAAACAAAAATTAGTTACAAGATTTGACCCGTACAAACAAACAAAGATCTCAAGCTGAATAACAGCATGTAAAAAAAGACCAACAAAAACAAACAAAACAACAACAAATAAACAAGACACCTTTCAACATATATTGTCGATTTTTCAACCAAAATACAGAAGTGTACCATATTTTCAAGTCAATCGGCAAAGTCGGCAAAGCAAAAATGGCTCAAACAAAAATTAGTTACAAGATTTGACCCGTATAAACAAACAAAGATCTCAAGCTGAATAACAGCATGTAAAAAAAGACCAACAAAAACAAACAAAACAACAACAAATAAACAAGACACCTAAGCCCACAGTAAGGAAACATCCCGAAACAAGAGAGGGGACAGTTTCGGACAACATAAATTCAGATAATATTATTATGTAAATAAAAAAAGACAAGACGTGGTAAATAATTTCATTTTAAATGGGTGTGGAGAGCTTCAAGAGGGATAAAAAGGGACAGGGGAGAAACAGAAAGGGGGGAAAGGATGGAGGAGTGGGAATTTAAGAGAAAGAGAAAGGGGGAGAAGGGTAGAAAGGGAGAGATTTCAGTGAGAAAAGAGCAGAAGAGACAGGGAATTTCGAGGGAGAGAGGGTCGAAAAAGGGAGTGGGTCAGATAAAAAAAGGGGAGAGAGAAATTGGGAAAAGGACAGAGGAGTGGGAATTTAAGAGAAAGAGAAAGGGGGAGAAGGGCAGAAAGGGAGAAATTTCAGTGAGAAAAGAGCAGAAGAGACAGGGAATTTCGAGGGAGAGAGGGTCGAAAAAGGGAGTGGGTCAGATAAAAAAAGGGGGGGAAAGGAAGTTAGATACGGGAGAAAAGGCTTGGACGACTTTTTTTCCCTTTTCTTTTTATCAAAGCCATAAAAGAAGGAAGTTAGATACGGGAGAAAAGGCTTGGACGACTTTTTTTTCCCTTTTCTTTTTATCAAAGCCATAAATTTATGTACTTCTGACACTGGAGTGGACATTATGGTCACCCAAACTTGTAACCTTTAAAGAAAACTCATGTATTGTGTGTGAAGGGGACAAACGGCTGGGAGGGAAAAAATGGAGGGAGAGGAGGGAGGAAGATGGTCTGTTTTTTTTACCTCCGTTCGTCTTTTTTTTACCTCTCAACGTCCTTTTTAACTTTTTATGAATTTAAATGGCCATTATTTTTTACTTTCTGTATTTTAAGAGTATGTACCTACATTATTTTATCTTTCATTTTGAGGGATAACTATTTCCTGTTAAGGGATAACTAAGCAGCGTCAAGAGTCTATGACTATGGCTGATTGAAATGGCCTGAAACACATCCACTGCCCCCCTCCAAAACACTCCAAAATCCTCCCTAATTCTTGGAAATCCTTCCTTTGTTAAAATTTTGGCCTTCCTTTGCATTTTTTTACGTACCTATAAGGAGGAGGTAGGACACCTTTTTAAAAAATCACATTTTTCCAGAACTTTTTTTTCTAAATAACCTTTTCCTTTTTTCCTCTTCCTGGGTGAAAGTTATTTTTAATATTGTCTCCTTCAGAAGTGCATACAGGCTTCCTCTTTCCTTTTCTCTCTCTCTCTCTCTCTCTCTCTCTCTCTCTCTCTCTTTCTCTCTTCCTTCTTTTTCTCTCTCTGCCTTAACAAAAAAAAAACCCTTCCAAAATTTATTTCTGGTTCAGCATGCTAGCCCGAAA
>NW_007379862.1:19494-23084 GCF_000475195.1 Diaphorina citri
CCAAGAAACCGGTTTCTGTCCTAGAGCGATGGGAAATCTTGCGTATGCTATCCCCGGTATGGTCCAAGGGGACGCGACTGTAACACGAATTTTGGTAAAAATACGGACAGTTCACTCATCCCAGATATCAACCATGAATCATGTTGCTTCAAGGTTTTCGGACTTTTCAGAAAAAATTTTCGCAAGAAAAAAAAAAAAATCAATTTTTTTTCATTACTTTATGATGATCCTTATCACACCGGGGAGTTATTTTTAAGATAGGAAATTTTGGTCGATAAACCTTGGGCCGCGTAGGCGTAAGAGAAAGAGTTGGTTTAGAGAAAAATTTTCAAAAAAAAAGTTCAATTTTTGGACACTTTTTAATGATCCCTCATTACACGGGGAGTATTTTGAGATAGGAAATTTTCGACCAAAAATCGGCCGCCGTAGGCGGCTCAGGCTCGGGACTTGGAAAAATTTTCATTTTTTTTTTTTTTTTCAAATACGTATTCCGCAAATGTAATAGAAAGTCGTGTGATGTTCACACCAGATTTTTTTACTTCTTCTCCTTCTCCTCCTCCTCTTCCTCTTCTTTCTAATCCACCTCCTTTTTTTCGTGAGAGATCGATCACTGGACGATTTCTTTTTCTATAAGAATTTTTTCATCCGAAACAAATCCTGATAAAGAATTCCAAAGGACATTGGAAATGTCCTTCTAGTGTCCTTTGAGACAAATCAGTCTCTAACTGTCCAGGCGTCCTGTCTCTTAGGAAAATATCAATTTACTGTTTCTTGAAGAATTCTGTCTAATCTTATATTATAAGAACGAGATCCATTCACAGTTCACACAGTGATCGCTCTATCTCTAGAACCACAACACCTAGAAAGCTGAAATTTGGTAGGAATATTCCTTTTATGGTCTAGTTTACTAATATTTTCCTTGTTTTACAAAATTATTCCCAACATGCTTCAATAATGCTTCACATACGCGTAATGAGAGAATCGCGTGTTACCTTGAAGAATTCTGTCTAATTTACTAATATTTTCCTTGTTTTACAAAATTATTCCCAACATGCTTCAATAATGCTTCACATACGCGTAATGAGAGAATCGCGTGTTAAATTTCATTGTATGTATTATTTCATTTATAAAATAGGTACATACCTACTGCCAAATTTATAATATTGTCAAATAATATAATAGTTTTTTACCCCTTAATTTGTCCTTATAAATGTTCCCGGTCGCTGGTTCAAAAGTGTGTCACAAGATTTAAAACGTACAACCAATAAACTAGCAACACAAACAAACATAGCATTAATAGTAGGTAAATGTGAAACATCCACCAATTTCAATAGTCTATGAATGGTTTTATAATATTGTCAAATAATATAATGGTTTTTTACCCCTTAATTTGTCCTTATAAATGTTCCCGGTCGCTGGTTCAAAAGTGTGTCACAAGATTTAAAATGTACAACCAATAAATCAGCAACACAAACAAACATAGCATTAATAGTAGATAAATGTGAAACATCCACCAATTTCAATAGTCTATGAATGGTTCATCCACCAATTTTTATATTGAATCAATGGGAAATGTGCCACATCCACCAATTTTTATATTGAATCAATAAGAAATGTGTAACATCCGCCAACGTGTACAAATGTACATAATTTTAAATAATTCCTTTATGAAATCAAGAACAAGACAAAAAACCAATAAAAACATCGACATGAAATCAAAAGAAACAATCATAGTTTACAAAGAACATCGTTGTTTTTTACTTTTAGTTCTTTTTTTACGACTTGCAAAGGCATAAAAGTGTTCGAAGGCACGCGTCTATTTGTTTGTGATATGAGGGATGACAAGTGACTATTTGCTTTCCATGCCACCCTCTATATCCTGGTGTGTCCTGCTTACAGGGTGGTTCACTATATCGATACAGAACATGGAAAAAATATCTACAAAGAAAAACGAAAAAGAAAAAAATCACAATAAAAAAATACCCACTTGAAAAAAAAAAATCATAGGAAATTCTTTGTGTTCTAAAGATTTTGATCCAAAAAGCCGGTCGATTATGTCAGGATTCTTTTTATTTTGTCAGGGACTTAATTGAAAAAAATGGCCTAATTAAAGATCTTGGCATTTGCTACCTTAAAAAATAAAAGGATTTCAGGGAATTTGAACAGGGTGTTCTCGGAGAAACTGTTTTGGAATTTGACGAAATCTTTTGATTCTCCACATTTGGAGACAGCTGTTGTCCTTGTGGCCCAGATATGTCCACCATTTTTGTTGTATGATATTTATTTCTTGGACATTGTTGTACTTTTTACTTTTTTTTGCAATATGATTTAAACCTCAATAGTTCATGAAATTCCCTTTTTACCAAGTCCACTAAAATCGTTCCTGGACAATATCAAAATCCTTCGTCACGTCCTCTAATAGAATCCTCCTACATGATAAATTATTCATCCAGCTTGCCTCACATGAATGATATCCAAGGAATGAATGAGTTACTCCATGTTTCTAGCTACTGGTGGTACAATGACTTGTTAACAAATTTCTTCATCGTGCTAGATCTACTGATGTACAAAGATCCACAGAACGACGACATAACACTAAAGTTCAAATCCTGAGGCTTAGTCGTGCTATATTGTTTGCTCCAGGTTTTCTATGTCCGTCGAGCATTGGGTTTTGTTGGTGTAGCTGTACCAAGGGGGGCTGATTGTCTTTAGCCAAGATTACTTGTCCCGTCCCGAACCGCATTCAACCATCATGAGGTGCTTTGCCTTTGAAGCATGATAAACCCTTTCTAACCTCCAGATAGCCAGGCTGGTAAGGGTTTAACTATTCTGATCCCTTTGTAGTCTCATCACAGCAAGACCACTTCGGGTGTCGGATGGTTTGGTGGGACATCTAACACTTTAGGTGACCAAAAAAGAAGAGACAAAAAATTTCGGTGTAAAAGTTCCATAGAAAGGTTACTTTTTTTTTAGTTTTGTGTGAGAAAGTCGAAAAGTTTCAAGTATTATGTGTGTGATGTATGAAAATTTTATTCTGAATGGTGCGTCTTTTGTTTCGTGAATGTCGTGAAAGTTTGGTGGCATGTTTCGCCGTTCCTTAGTGAATGGTAAAGTTCTTTTGTGAATGCTAAAGTTTTCCGTCCTTTTGTCGTATTGAATTTCTGATTCTCCACTAATAGGTAATGATGTTATGGAGAGCAGATTTTTCTAATCTCGGTACAATGGCACCAAATAAATGGAAAATTTTTGAAACAGACTGTCTCTGCTAGTGTCTGCCATAAATGTGAAAATTGGTGGATGTGGCGAATTTACCAATGATTCAAATTTATAGAAATTGGTTGGATGTGCCAATATTGTGCCATATTTATGTAGGTATCATCAATGATCAATTAAGTATATATATTATGTAGGAATTAGTGGATGTGGCACATTTACTAGATATTGTTCACCCACAGGAGTAGCTCCTGTTCTTGAATGGGTCTGGGTCAGATCTTGAATAAAACTTGTTTGAATCAAACTAATAAGACCATGAATGAATCTTGAAAGTGCTTCAATGAACCCTATATGATTCTGTGTGAAACTTAGAAGAG
>NW_007379862.1:23112-26645 GCF_000475195.1 Diaphorina citri
AACATGGTTCTCTGTGAAGCTTAGAAGAGAAAATTTTTAAAAAAGGTTTTGAATCGGCCTCACAAGATTTTGAATAGGTCTTACAACTTTTTTTAAATGGACCTTACAAGTTACAAGAATTACAAAATCTTCAATGAACCAAGATTTCACACCGGAATGAAAAATATGCTGAGCTCATTTCTATCAATGAAACTCGTATGAGTGATTGATTGTTCTGATATTTCATCAGGAGTATCATGTTTTTTCATTGTTAACGTATTTCTTTTATTTATGAATGAATTTTGAGCTTCCACACTACCTACTTACTTTTATGTGGATTCCTATTCCTAGGTCTGTCTTAGAACTTTGGATTAAAATATATGTACCTACCTAGGTAGGTACCTACTACCTATTTATAATGACTAAATAGGATACCTAAGTATTTTGGTGTGATTTCTTCTCTTATAGAGCTATTTCAGTTGGATATCTTCTCTTGAAGGTATTTTTTAAATTATATTAGGTCTATTCCTGCAAGAAACCAGGACCTGTAAGTGTAGAGTACTGTAGAGGATAGAAGGAGAAAAGGAGGAAGTTGAGGAGAAGTAAGTATTTTGGTGTGATTTCTTCTCTTATAGAGCTATTTCAGTTGGATATCTTCTCTTGAAGGTATTTCTTAAATTAGATTAGGTCTATTCCTGCAAGAAACCAGGACCTGTAAGTGTAGAGTACTGTAGAGGATAGAAGGAGAAAAGGAGGAAGTTGAGGAGAAGAACAAGGTATAGGAGAAATCAAGGAAGAAGAATACCTATAAGGAAAGAAGAAAAAGAAAAGGGAAGAGGAGAGGAGAAGGGAAAGGAAAGAGGGAGTACCCAGAAAAAGAAGAAGAAGAGCAAGGGGAAGGGGAAGAAGTGGGATTATTATTAATGATGAATTTTTCCCTGTGTTAAAAAAAAAGGAAAAATCCCTCCACATAGGTACAACATAAATTTATTATGAATAACTTTTTCCCTCGTGATAACAACATAATAATGTGAAAAAATCAATTCCCCATTCAGTTGCAGTGAATTTAATTTCAGCCGCTTCACAAACTGTTTACACATGAATTGGCTTCATGATAGCCCTCTCCCTCTCCCTCTCTTTCTCTCTCTCTCTCTCCCTCTCCCTCTCTTTTCCCTCCTCTCCCTCTTTTTATCCCTTTCTTCCTCCCCCTCCTCTCTTTCCTCTCTCTTTAATTCCCTCTCTATTTCTCTCTCCTTCCTTCTACGTCTATCTCTATATTTCTCTCTCCCTCCACTCTCACTTTCCCTTTTCCCTATTTCTCCCTTCCCTTCCTCTCTTTATCCCTTTCTTCCTCCCCCTCCTCTTTTTCTTCCTCTTTATGTCCCTCCCTATTTCTCTTTATTTCCTTCTACGTCACTCTCTTTCCCTCCCTCCATTTTGTCCCCCTCCTTTCTCTCTCTCCCTCTTGTTGCTCCCTCCCCTTCCTTTTTCACTCTTCCTATTTCTCTCATTCCCTCCCTCCCCCAGTCACTCTCCCTCTCACCCTCTATTTCTATCTATCAATTCTATCATGTTTGCTTCAGTAAGCCTTTGATTAATAAATGGTGCACCTAGTTACAGAGTGGTATGAAAGAGACAAGGTTGGGTATTTGAACTCATCACTCCCTCCTACCCCAACTGCCCACCCCAACTACCATATTACCTACCAACCATCTACCCCACCCCAACTATAGGTGACCATTAGTGTCACTAGTATTTCCGTCCCTGATATTCATTCAAACCAGGGGCATCCTCGAACCCACTGTCTTCGGCAGAGGAGTCGACAACAATCATGACGTAACAGATTATTGAGGTTATTAATCGACCAATCGTGAGCAAGCAGAAAATAAACCGCGGTGGTTTTTATTGAAAGTTTTGTAGTTACCATTATTTTATTGAAATGTCTGTTGTTGGGTTATTGTTATTTATGGGGAAACTTTGTGGGAGAGAATGTTGAATGAAATTTTTGTCTCACTATGGGAAGGACACTGACAATCAGGAATTGTAATTAATGAAGTATTGGTAATAGAAAGTAAAAGTACGATGGGTGGATTTTGACAGAGGGAAATCTGTGTAAAATTGGAAAAATCACTGAGAGAAGAAAGAAGCGGCTCCTTTACAGCAACGTCACATTGAAGTGGACTGGAACATTGAATTTGAGAAGGCTCGGGTTGAAAACAAATTTACCTGAGCTTTCCTTTACAACTTGATCTCTTCTGAGGTATAAAAGCACTTCCGTTTATTGCACCCAGGAAAAAAAGTATGAAAATAAAACAAGAGGAAAAACATAGATAAATACATCATATTTTTTTACTATCTTGCTAAATGTTTTATTACAAAGTTATTAAAGACCAACGAGAAAAAAAAGGGGGAGGGGATGTCAGGAGGGCGGGGGATATAAACAAAAATAAAAAAGTAATAAATAAAAAAAATTAAGTAATGTCTCCTATGAGACTCATTTTAACCTTTGTTTTTTATTTCTTTAAGGGCATCTTTAAGACAAGAGGAAAAAATTCACCTTTTTTTTTCTTCTTGCTTCATTGTTTTTGTGATTTTCTGTCCTCCCCCTTTCCTTTGCTGGAAGGGCTCCTTACTTTATATTTACTAGCTTTTTACTTTCTATTACTACAGTATAGCGGAGCTATACTAGTAATGAAAGTATTGCAATCGGTCCAAATTTTCAAAATCGGGACGTGGCGAATTTACCAATGATTCAAATTTATAGAAATTGGTGGATGTGCCAATAATGTGCCATATTTATGTAGGTACCAATGATTCAATTTTAAGTATATATGTGGAAATTGGTGGATGTGGCACATTTACTAGATATTGTTCACCCACAGGAGTAACTCCTGTTCTTGAATGGGTCAGATCTTGAATATAACTTGTTTGAATCAAACTAATAAGACCATGAATGAATCTTGAAAGTGCTTCAATGAACCCTATATGATTCTGTGTGAAACTTAGAAGAGAAAATTTTTAAAGAAGATTTTGAATCGGCCTCACAAGATTTTGAATGGGTCTTTCAACTTCTTTTAAATGGACCTAACAAGTTACAAGAATTACAAAATCTTCAATGAACCAAGATCTCACACCGGAATGAAAAATATGCTGAGCTCATTTCTATCAATGAAACTCGTATGAGTGATTGATTGTTCTGATATTTCATCAGGAGTATAAAATCTTGTAGGTGTGGCATGAATGGAATACATCTCTACCAATTATGGCGTTTTATTGCCACACAATAAAACGCCATAATTGGTCAATTTACAATAATTTTACCTAGTATGTACCTCCCTATATGTAGGTCCCGTATACTTAATAGCAGAGGTTATTATTATGTTTCTGCCTATAAAATGTGCTGTCAATGTTGGAATTATTTTGTATTAGATTTGAATTTTAATTTTAAGGTAAACTTCGAAGGTAAATCATACAAAAGGGAATCCTCGTAGTAGCCTACCTAGTGAGAGAGAAAAAAAAAAAAAAAAAAAAAAAAAAACTTTTTCAGAGTAAAA
>NW_007379862.1:27420-37340 GCF_000475195.1 Diaphorina citri
TTTTGACTAGCACTTACCGACCGGAATGTTATCAAGACCCGTTAGAAAGGCAACGGGTTTGTCTTAGATCATAACGAGTTGGGTATCTTTGTGAGATTTTAATGGTTAAATTGGATGATAGATGTCTTTTTTTTTCTGTTTCTTTTCAATTATTATTATTTATTATTATTATTACTTATCTATTATTATATATTATTTATTATTATTATTATTAGATATTATTATTAATTATTATTATTATTATTATTATATTATTATTATTATTATTATTATTATTATTATTATTATTAGTTATTATTATATTATTAGTTATATTCCTTTATATATTATATTTTTACAATATGTGTATATAAGTAAACTGTTTAAAAGTGGGCAGGGTTGTTGGAGTTGGATTTGTGACCACTCCTGTCGGTGTATATAACTTACACAATGACGCTTACTGGTAGGCAAAAACATTGAAGAGGTTTTGGTAATGTTATAAAAACAGGTCGTTTTTGTAATGTAGGTATAAAAGGTTTGTGACTGAAGCCGGAGAAATGTAAAGGCCTTTTTTTTGAAGGGGGATTCTTCCCCTTTTCAAACTTTGAATTTTGATAGTAATCATAACAAAGCAACTTTTAATAATCCAAAAAAGAAACGGGAAGAAGAAAACGTTCACAAAAATAGAAGGGGAAATAGGAAAACTCCAAGAAAGGTAAATTAGAACAAATCGGTTAAAACACGAATAAACAGAAGAAACTACCTGGCTCCTTACTGGGATAACGTTGGATGACTTTCTCAATACAACAAACGTCTACAAAAACTGTGAAAAAAACGCTTGTCACAAATATTATCGAAAGAAGGAAAGAAAACTCACCATAATTGTAAAATAAACATAAAGCAGCTACATAGTAATAATGATAGTACATGGATGATTTGACTTCTCTTCCGTTAGATTAGACCTTTTTTCCTTTTTCACCTAACACCTTGTTCTATAAGAGGAAGTCTGTGCAGACGGTAGACAAGGATGACTCTCAATAAACTCGTGTTTATTATCTCATTCCATATTGATTTTTTATCTTATACTTTTTCTTTGTATCCTCCTACATTTGTCTTCTTCGACTTCTTTTTCTTCTTCCATTCCTATTTTAAGTCTTTTCTTCACTTCTTACTTCTTTATTTATACTTCCTTTGGGAGCTGTTTCCAAAACACCTCTTACAATTTACACTGTCCTTTCCTTTACGGTACTTACCTTTATCTGGTGCTTTACTGCTCGTTAAGCGTGGAGGTGGGTGTTCCGTTTTGGTACTATATTAACAAACAAGTACAAATTTACAAAGAACCGAGGTTGAAGAAAACGGTGAAAGAGGGGAAAGAAGCAGCAAAAGAGAGGAAGAAAGAGGAGGAAGAGAAGTCAAAAAAAATAAGAGCACACCTTCATGAAGGCCGGTTGACCGTATCCAACGTATATATCGTTCTTTCATTGTATGCTTATCTTTCTTTCGTTTAGTTAGTTTGTTTTATTAGATATAGCGGGATATGTAAACTCATAAGGCTGACGGGTCGCGATCGTTTGTTGATCGACTGATTGTTAGACAACACCTACACTCGTTATGCGTGGATATCGACCTATCGACTAAGTTATCTTGAAGTTTTAAACCACTACAACGAATATAAAAGTTAAAAGTGATTGATTAGTTTATTTTTATCTCTCTTCTCTCTCTCTCGTCTTTTTTCCTCTCTTCGCTTTTTTTCTATCTTTCTTCCTCTTCTTTTTTCTTCTCTCTCCCTTCTTTTTGTTCTTCTCTTACTCAACTGTCAGTTCAAGTATCTTCAGTTAAAAATATAAAATTTTTATAATCCTCAGTTTAGACCATCAGTTCAATCGAACTGTCAGTTCACCGCCATTCACGATCAGTTTTAACTGACAGTTCAAACTGTCAGTTAAAACTGATCGTGAATGGCTGGCCTAATATGGTATGAAAACCTATTTCTTCTGTGTATTGATGAAGACACTATTGGTAAAGGCAGTTTAGTTATTAACTTCAATTAAAAGAAAAAAAAAAGACATTTGCATTATTATCTAAAGACCTAGGACAACTACATAGGTCAAGGAGTCAGTTTCATTTTCAAATATTACATCACACCAATTCTTACAAATTGCATCAACCGTTCTTGACACACTGAATGACAAATCGCTTCAAAACCAACCTAGCAAAGAATACAAAAGAAAAACTTACATGGATAAGAAATACAAAACTATGGAGGTATTGGAGATAAGGGAAATATTCGTAAAAAAGAAAATATGGAGATACATAAGGGAAATATGCACTCGTAAAAAAAAAGACAGAAAAAAAGCATGTACAGGAGACCTGAATGATCACATTCTCAACCGTTTATTAAACATATTCAACGCTCTCAATCTACTCAACAACCGAAGCCTCACTACTGTATCTTTTCAGGTTCAAGTTGAGTGATGAATTCACCGGTGATTGATTGGACGAGTTGATTGATTAGGTTCCATGAGACCGTTAGGAATTCAAACTCAACGTTAGATAACAAAGAACTGAATTTGTTAGTTTTGTTCCTAGTTGTTTTGTAGGTTTTTGTCCGTTTTTTGACCTGTTTGCTGAATTTTGTTTCCCATTGATCTCATTCATTCGAGACATCTTTTTTTGTGCGGCGCTTTTTTGTGAATAATCTGTTCCGGGGGCAGAAAAGGTCAGATTCTTTGATCTTTGACGTGTATTGAGTCATTGCTCTGGTCGTTTTTGAGGATACTACTGTGTATTTTTTTTACTTTTCTGTTTTTCGCGAACCTTAATCTAGGTCATGACTTTCAGAATTAGGAACGTATTTAAGTTTGATTTTGCGTTTCCCCATTGTAGAACTAGATAGTGACACTTTTGTGGTGTAGCTTTGCAAAAGTAGTTCAGAAATATACCTTATAAAAAGGAATTCTAATTGTGTTAAGCATATTTAAATGCTTGTCACAAACATCGTTCCCTGATTATTTCACCTAGATAAATTTCATGACATGACTTGGACTTGAACCACCAACCTCCAGATCCAAAGTCCAACGCGTTAACAACTGCACCACTGAGGTTGGTAGTAGGGTAAATTGGTAAATTTAGAGTTTTCTATGGGTTGAGCAATACCAGATTCTGTTGGGTAACGGAAAGAGTGCCAGAACTATTTATGGTATGAAAACCTATTTCTTCTGTGTATTGATCAAGACACTATTGGTAAAGGCAGTTTAGTTATTAACTTCAATTAAAAGAAAAAAAGACATATGCATTATTATAAATATAAAGACCTAGGACACCTAGGTCAAGGAGTCAGTTTCATTTTCAAATATTACATCACACCAATTCTTACAAATTGCATCAACCGTTCTTGCACACACTGAATGACAAATCGCGTCAAAACCACCCTACCAAGGAATACAAAAGAAAAACTTACATGGATAAGGAATACAAAACTATGGGGGTATTGGAGATAAGGGAAATATTCGTAAAAAAGAAAATATGGAGATACATAAGGGAAATATGCACTCGTAAAAAAAGACAGAAAAAAGCATGTAAAGGAGACCTGAATGATCACATTCTCAACCGTTTATTAAACATATTCAACGCTCTCAATCTACTCAACAACCGAAGCCTTACTACTGTATCTTTTCAGGTTCAAGTTGAGTGATGAATTCACCGGTGATTGATTGGACGAGTTGATTGATTATTTCAGCTTTCTAGGTGTTGTGGTTCTAGAGATAGAGCGATCAGTGTGTGAAATGTGAATGAGTTCTTGTTTTTATAATATAAGATTTCCTTATATTATTATTAACTTTTCTTTGTCTTTTTTTCTGTAGATAGTAGGGTAAATTGGTAAATTTAGAGTTTTCTATGGGTTGAGCAATACCAGATTCTGTTTGGTAACGGAAAGAGTGCCAGAACTATTGTAATATGGTATGAAAACCTATTTCTTCTGTGTATTGATGAAGACACTATTGGTAAAGGCAGTTTAGTTATTAACTTCAATTAAAAGAAAAAAAGACATTTGCATTATTATCTAAAGACCTAGGTCAAGGAGTCAGTTTCATTTTCAAATATTACATCTTACATCACACCAATTCTTACAAATTGCATCAACCGTTCTTGACACACTGAATGACAAATCGCTTCAAAGCCAACCTACCAAGGAATACAAAAGAAAAACTTACATGGATAAGAAATACAAAACTATGGAGGTATTGGAGATAAGGGAAATATTCGTAAAAAAGAAAATATGGAGATACATAAGGGAAATATGCACTCGTAAAAAAAGACAGAAAAAGCATGTAAAGGAGACCTGAATGATCACATTCTCAACCGTTTATTAAACATATTCAACACACTCAATCTACTCAACAATCGAAGCCTCAAGAGAGAGAGAGAGAGAGAGAGAGAGAGAGAGAGAGAGAGAGAGAGAGAGAGATATCTACAACAAGAGAGATAGAAAATAAGAATAGAAAGTAAAGGAAGGAGAGAGAAAGAGAGAGGGGTGATATCCCATGGAGAAATAGAGGATCATTAGACCTTTCTCTCTCTCTCGCCCTAACTTTCAGGCACTAGAGAGAAGGAAATAAAAAAATTGGAGAGAGAGAAAAAAAAAGATACAAAGTTGAGAAAGAGATAGGTTTGGAAAAAGGAGAGGAAGAGAGAGCAAGAGAGAGAGGGAGAGAGAGAGAGTGTGTGTGTGAGAGAGAGAGAATGGACATTAAGGTTTTCTCATTGATTTAATTATTGTTTTGGAGAAAACTTCTTCTTCTTCTTTTACACAGCTTTCAACCCTTGGCCTTGCTTGAAATTCTGGGCCAGCCTATTCAGCTTGGATTTCTTGGAAGGTAGAGAGCGTCTCCTCGTAAGCTCTAGGTCGCGGGTTTGGTTGCCACCCCACCAGGGTAAAATTTCATCCTAAACAAATAAGGTTTGTTCTTGGAACGACTGGCTTTCTAATATCCTCTCCTCCTCTCTTCGCTTACAAAGCATTAGTGCTATAGCTATAGCCTCCTAACAAAATAAATTTGAAATCACTCCTAGAACCTGTGGGTATTTCAGAAGAAAGAAAAAAAAAATCGTTAAATCCTTTATTTTTCAAGGCAAAAAAGAAAAGTTTGAAGGAATTTTCTCGGCAATTGTACTAATGACAAGCTATTATCTATTGTACTTAAAACTTCAACGTATAGACTCCCCTATTTCTTCACACTCCCCTCCCTTTACTCACACGTGGGGAAACAATATCGGTGCTATCGAACAAGCTCATAACTTACTCATGGAAAGCCTTTTTTTTCTTAAGAGCTGATAGAGATAGGTGTAACTGCCAAGGTCTGATCGTCCCGAAATAGAAGAAAGAAGGAAGACAGGATAGGAGAAAGCCAGCCGTTCCGAGAACGAACATTATCCATTCAGGATAAAATCCGCCCTGGGCTAGAATCGAACCCGCGACCTAGCACTTACAAGGCAGACGCGCTACCAACCAAGCTAACCTAGGCTGGTGTAAGTGGAAGAACAATTGACCTAAAATCCTAAATACAACAGAAATAAAAAAGTAAAACTTTATAATCAAAGGTCTGGGGGCCCAGAGTGTCTCAGGAGAGCTAGAAAACCATTTGCCAAAGCTCTCTTGTTCTCATTTTTCACCAGAAGCTCTCTAAATTTTTAGAGTTTTTGTAGGTAGATATTTTTACTTTCTATTTTTATTTTTCTTTTTTCTTTGTAGAAGTTCACATTAGATATCCCAAAGAAACTTCCAAAGAACGAATTTGTGTATAGGGATAATACACTTCCCAGCAGAGTCGATCAGCAATATTTTTCTCTGAATCTTAAGGAAAATTCTTTGGATCACCTCTTTTTTTGTATTTACCTACGTGCAAGTTTTGTATTTTCAACCATTCTTGAGTTTTCCAAGTTTCGTAGCATTCTTGTCTTTTCCAACATCATCTTTCTCGTTCGTTTCAATATTTAATGCAGTCAAAACAATATCGGTGCTATCGAACAAGCTCATAACTTACTCATGGAAAGCCTTTTTTTTTCTTAAGAGCTGATAGAGATAGGTGTAACTGCCAAGGTCTGATCGTCCCGAAATAGAAGAGAGAAGGAAGACAGGATAGGAGAAAGCCAGCCGTCTCGAGAATGAACAGTATCCCATCAGGATAAAATCCGCCCCGGGCGGGAATCGAGCCCGCGACCTAGCGCTTACAAGGCAGACGCGTTACGAACCAAGCTAACCTAGGCTGGTGTAAGTGGAAGAACAATTGGCCTAAAATCCTAAATACAACAGAAATAAAAAAGTAAAACTTTCAAAGGTATGGGGGCCCAGAGTGTCTCAGGAGAGCTAGAAAACCATTTGCCAAAGCTCTCTTGTTCTCATTTTTCACCAGAAGCTCTCTCTAAATTTTTAGAGTTTTTTGTAGATATTTTTACTGTTTTTCTTCTTCTTTTTCTTCTTCTTCTTTTTCTTCTTCTTCTTCTTCTTCTTCTTCTTGTAGAAGTTCGAGTTAGATATCTTAAAGAAACTTCCAAAGAACAAATTTGAGCACAGGGATAATACACTTCCCAGCAGAGTCGATCAGCAATATTTTTCTCTGAATCTTAAGGAAAATTCTTTGGATCACCTATTTTTTTGTATTTATGTGCAAGTTTTGTATTTTCAAGCATTCTTGAGTTTTCCAAGTTTCGTAGCATTCTTGTCTTTTCCAACATCATCTTTCTCGTTCGTTTCAATATTTAATGCAGTCAAAGAGACCATCAGTATTGTTTTTTCCAAGTCCCTTATTATTAAGATGTTCATTTTCACTCAGCTTTTTCCCTCTCTCCCTTTCTCCTAGTTTTTCTCATTTTGTTTTCTTTTTTTTGGTTAAAAAAATTTCTTCGCTATCATTAAGACGAAATGGATTTTTTTCGTACATTATTTTGCATTTTTTCTCCCTTGAAAAAAAAAAAACTCACTATAAGATAAATAAGCGACACAAATACAGAAGAAGATGAAGGAAGAGGAAGAAGAAGAAGACGAAGACGAAGAAGAAGGAAGAGGAGGAGAAGGAAGTGGAAGAAGAAGCACATATTTTTTGACGCTTTTGTGTCAGCATTGAAAAGATGAGAGAGAGAGAGAGGGAAGGAATATTTTTTTTTTCTAATAATAATATTTACACACAACTGAGCTTTTGTCATTTTATCTTCATAAATTCACAAAAGGGAAGAAAAAAAATCGTACCATAGGAAGAAGGAAGAGGGAGAAGGGATAAAAAGAGATCATAAAGAAGACAGAAAAAAAAATACATCCAGAGATAGATATATAGGGAGGAAGGAGAGAGAGAAAGGAAGGGGGATAAAGGGGGAATATTCAATTGAATTAAAATATCAGATGTACGACGATTTCTTCTCTTTACTTACTTCTCTCTCTCTCTCTCTTTTTAATATTATGTTAACTCCACATTTCAAACCACTTACCTAATATGAACGACACATTACATGTATGGTCTCTCATTCTCTTCTATTTTTCTTCTCCTTCTCTTCTATTTTTCTTCTCCTTCTCTTCTATCTTTCTTCTCCTTCTCTTCCTTTTTTCTGCTCTCTCTCTCTTCTCTCTATTTTTAATTTGATTAGTTAGTGAAAATTGAAATATAAAGCAACATCCACCAAATTTTGAGTTCTCTTGAATCAGTATCTAAGTATAGGTGCTATTGTCACATCCACCAACAGTTGTTAGTCAGCTAGTTGTTTGCTAGGTGGGCAGTAGATACTAAATGTTAGGGGGTATAGATATTTTGTTTGATTGATTGCTTTCTTTCTATTCGTTTTACTTTCTTGCTTTCTGCAAACCTATGCAGTTGGGGAAGTACTTACCACACGAGGAATAAAAAAAATGAAGAAGAAGGAGGGAGAAAGAAGGAGAAGAAAACGACGAAGAAAGGGGGAGAAAAGTGGAAAAGAAGTGGAGCAAGAACATTAAACATGAACAAATCTTATCTGTTTGCCTTGTGGTGGGTGCGACATTTGCTCGTCATTTTCGTGTTATTTCCTTCATGGCATTTCCTTTCCTTCACATTTCAACATTCTCCACAAAACCTTTGTCGGGGTTTCCTTCTATTTTTCTTCATTCTTCCACTTCTTTTCTATTTTATCCTACCTTCTTTTTTTCTTCAGCTTCTTCTAGTTTGCGAAATATGGCAACCACAATGCCTAGTAAGTTCACAGAACCTAAAATAGAAACCGAGCAATATTCAAGTTGTATTGTCGGTGTAGTTTTGTTTGTAGTGGTTTGCCAGTTGTTGGGATTATAACATGAGTTGTGTTGTAAACGCCAGTGCCGAAGTTCCAAGCTTGTCTTTCATCCAAGAGAAAACTGTTCAATATTAGTCGTATTTCCGCTAAAATACGCTCATTTTTTTTGGACAATTTTTATGGTGATACTGGTGGAAAACAGTTTACTTCCTCCTTTTTCTTCTTCATCTTCTTATTTTTTAGTTTACCTACTCTATTTTTGTGCTCAAATAACTCTCAGTAGAACAGATGCAACGTGTCTGAAGAGAATATCTTGTTCCACAATCCACTTTTCCTTTTTCCAGATTAGATTGCCTTCTCTTCAGTTAGTAGGTACATGATAGTAATAATGATACATCGAAATACAATAAAAAATGTAATACCACTCAAAGAAAGAAGAAACTATATAACACTGTTCCAAAAGTGTCAAAAACATCTGCAAACAACATAACTATTTCCTCTGTGGGCCCAAAACTTCTCCTTGAGGGACGCCTATTTTCTGTTCGTATTTATCTCGTTATTCTTCAATTAGTTTTTTACGTCTTCTATTAGACGTAGGCATCTGGGATACATAAAATGGTTCCTTCGCCCGTTTTTCAATGTGTAGGATCTTTTATCTACTTTCCTCTGTTTTAAACATTTCTTAGGAGTATGTTAAAACACACACACGGACCAATGGCTGAAACTTTGGATTTAGGCTCTAGGGACCTGAAAACGTGTTTTGGCACTAAAAACTGACCATCGAAATTCTGACCCGATTACATTACTTTTCTTCCTATAGGATAAGGAAAATAAAAATTACCACATTTTTATCCCTCCTCTTCCCAGACTAAACACTGTACATCCCCCTCTTTCCTCCAGAAATACCGAGGTGATGTTAAAATCTGAGTCATTCTGAAAATGCTAGATTGTAGGTTCGATTCCCGCTCGGTCAAATTTTATCCTAAACAGATAAGGTTCGGTCTCAGAACGGCTGATGGCTTTCTCCTATCCTATCCTCCTTCTTTTTTCGCTTTCGGAGTTACAGTTTTCGCTTTCGCTTTCGGAGTAGCAGTTACAGTTCTCTCTATGAAACCTCTTGGAAAAAAAATAATGGGGACAAAAGAGAACACTGTACACAATATAATTTTTTCCTCGCCAACAATGTTTTATTTTTTCCTAGCACAATGGCATCAATTCCAGCAATCTTACCCAACCCAGCGAAATATGGCAACCACAATGCCTAGTAAGTTCACAGAACCTAAAATATAAACCGAGCAATATTCAAGTTGTATTGTCGGTGTAGTTTTGTTTGTGTCTGTGCCATGAGAACGCGTTTATTGAAGACATACTTGAATTGTCGACATCAAGGACAAATCTAATGAACATAATGGAAAACATGTACAAGAGTTTAAAAATGAAGTGAATGAAAAATCCTATAGAGTTTAAAAATAAGTCAATAAAAAAATCCTCTAGATGCCTACGTTTCTACGTACCAGATAAATTGAGGTCTTTACTAAAAGAAGTTGGAAAATTTTTAAATTTGATGTAAATAGATCGATAAATCCCATCATTCTGGAGTCCTATGACATAGAATAGAAGAATTACCCCACTGACTTTGGAGAGAAACATTGTTACAATTCCTAGTTGTACCAATTTAAAGT
>NW_007379863.1:0-20704 GCF_000475195.1 Diaphorina citri
TGTCTAGAAATATGTAAATGGTTTCTTCAAATTAAATTGATCCCAAGGACAAGGTAAACCTAGACTTTTGACAAATGGAGTGTGCCTGAAGGCATGTGATATGTTCCAATCCAGTCGACCCTCGAGTATTCACTTATGTTACCAGTTGCAAGCCTAGTTAAAGGAAGGGTAACGCGCCTGCCTTGTAAGGACTAGCTCGCGGGTTTGATTCCCGCCCGGGGCAAACCGGCCTAAAAGTGTCATCCATCTTTCTTTGATTTGACCTCTCTTATAATGGAGGAGTTGCAATTGGGAAAATATTATTAATAAAAGGTCGATTCCTACGTAAAAGGTTGCGAAAAATCCAAATCTGTGGTCAAAACTCCGAAAAAGCAACTTTAAAAAAAAGGTCGAAAATTCAATTTTTAATTGCTGTTCTAAATTAAAAAGTTCAAAGAGTTGTGACGTCAGACTTCACGTCAAAATGCGCAGAAACGCTTGCGCACAAACAAACGAAGCGAGAGTCATGAATTATGACGTCATCGCCTACGGGAGCGTATGCCGTGACGTCAAACTTCACGATTTACCGGTATTATTTAAATCGATCTATCTCGGTATCTAGAAGTCGTAGAAGAAAAAGAAAAATTCCGTTGGTCCTCATTTTCCCTGCTCTATGACTTTGAAAGATTAATGTGTTGCCTGCGAGGGAGCTTTGCTCGGGACATTTGATGTGACGTCATCGCCTAAAAGAAGAAAAAAAAAAAAAACTCAACCTTTCCCCTCACCTGATAAATCTCCTCATAGGATCGCTTCTGCCCATGCGGCACGCCGCTCTGGGGTGCACCTGCCCCCCCAGTGGGTGGAGGCACCGGTTTACTACCCGGGGTAGCAGCGTGGCCCCGCTGAACATTGCGGGGTGGCGCACGCTGGGAGGGAGGCACGGAGGCTTGCTGGGGAGGAGGCGGGTGGGAGGAAGAGGAGGAAGAGTCCTTCTCTACTTTGATGTCTGGCTTCACCTGAGAAGAAAGGAAAATAATAAGTAATCTTCTTCTTCTTCGCCTTTTCTTGTGTTCAGACGGGGTCGGCGTTTATCGTCAGCCTCTCAATAAGCCCTAACTAGGGTGCTTGCTTTGGGCTGACATTTGGTTTTGGCTACAAATTTGACCAGTGGATGCCTTTGCAATTAATCTTTACTATTTCTTTCGCAAGGGGAAGTCAGGCTGGTATATTTCCTGTTTAACGTCCCCCAGCCAGACATCCTGGCAGGAGCCTGGCCTACAGTACAGGAGAAAAATTGAGCCCCCTTAAATAAGGCCCTGTTAGCAGTCTCCTTACCTCTGATTTGTTCTCATTAGACGTAACATTTCCAGGGCCGATGTTCCCATTTACAGACGGGGCAACATTAGACCCCTGAGCTCCCGGGTTACCAGGGGCGTTAACAGAGGTTTGTTGCTGCTGCTGGGGGGGTCCTTGTTGCTGCGTCCCATCGTTCGGTTCCTGTAACAACAATCGTTCAAGTTTTAGAACGTTCTATTTTCTTTGGATGGGGTCTACCAAGGTCTGAGTTTAAAATCGGTTTATAATCATCGGATTGAGCAATCCGATTGGTCGATAAAAAAAAAAAAATAAAAAATGTAAAAAAAATAAATAAATCTATAAATAAATAAAAAGCTTTAACCAAGTTTAAATTTACTTTGACCCGGCCATTATGCATTAGAATCGGTCCAAAAGGGGCTTGGTCCTTGGATCAAAGTTTTGAGAAATGAGATTTGAAAGAATGCATACACACATTTCTGATCTACGTTTTATTTAACTCGGCCGTTTTGCATTTCGTTTCGGCCGTTTTGCATTTCGTTTAGATGTTTGTCTGTTCCGCTATAACTCGCGATTGCCTGGTCCGATTATGATGAAATTTGGTACATGAGTTCCTTGAATCAAGGCATGTCGATCCTTGAAATTTGGGCGTCCCAGAACTGAGCGAGTCAATTTTTGGTCCAAACTTTTGATCACACCAAACCAGTTTTCTTACCTTGTACGAAAAACGAACTAGAACTATTGGTATTGGTAAAGGTAGGGCCATCGGCTTTAATAAACGCCCTTGGTCACTGCGACCTGGTCACATCTCCTCTAAAACTTAGAATAAAATAGAATATACCTTGTTTATCCTGCCAGAATGAGACTAAAAAAAAGTCCCTTTACTCCCGCAGTTTGAACAAGGTCTTATATATTTCATGGGTAGAGCTCACAAATATGCAAATATAACCTTGTTTAAATTTATTCGAGGATAAACACGGTAGGAGACATGTGACCTAGAACTGGTCCAGTGGTAACGGTTGGTCCAGTGGTAACGCGCTTGCTTGCCATGCAGAAGGTCCCGGGTTCGAATCCCACCATTGACAAACATTTGTACTCGTTTTTCGATTGCAAATATTTCAACGGGTTACTTTCTGGTGTTCTCGTGTTGAGCCAGCACCTAAATGGGAAGTATTGTGTCTCTTCTCGCCCATCTGATGAGAGGCATACTACGGGATGGGCATGCTACGACACAGACCACATGCGTCTAATGTAGCAGTTGTTTCATCGCTACGAAATAAAAACGGCGGTGAAACACTCATCTTTTTAAATAAAAAAAATAAAAAATAAATAACTAACTTTATCTGTTTAGGATGAAATCCGCCCCGGGCGGGAATCAAACCCGGTACTTACAGGCACTGGCTGCGGCGGCAAAGCTTGCTGTAGACCGGGGGGCGGTATCATAATCGTACCGCCCTGCGGGGTAGGTTGATATTGAACCAACATAACTTGGCCGGGACTACCACCCGGTATCTGTTGGAGCTGGGCGAGATGTACGGCCTGATTTTGGCCGAGTAGAATGTGCTGGCCGGGTTGCCCTCCGGAGGCCTGCAGGAGGGTGACTGTGCCCGGCTGAACTCCGGTTTGACCTGGGGGGGAGGACAGAGGGGAAGAATTATTTGTGGGAAGAAACTGTAACAAGCCAGCCTAGTTAGCTTGGTTGGTAGTGCGTCTGCCTTGTAAGCGCTAGGCCGCGGGCTCGATTCCCGCCCGGGGCGGATTTTATCCTGATGGGTCCATCTCCTCTAAAACTTAGAATAGAATATACCTTGTTTATCCTGCCAGAATGAGACTAAAAAGTCCCTTTACTCCCGCAGTTTAAACAAGGTCTTATATATTTCATGGGTAGAGCTCACAAATATGCAAATATAACCTTGTTTAAATTTATTCGAGGATAAACACGGTAGGATATTCTCTTTGGAGTCCGTACCATTATTTCAGTACTTACCAGCTTGAGTGAAAGGCTGAGTGAGGATTGGAACTTGAATAGTGGTGGACGAAAGTTGTACACCCTGAGGTAGTTGTTCCCCTGGCTGTAGATTTATAATGTTACCTGAGAACGAACAATGGAATGAGGATTCAAATTAAATAATTCAGACAAGAGCACAGACTCTAAACCCAGAGGCGCCAGTTCGAATACCGGCCGAGTCTGAAGTTTTCTAACCCAACGTTTCCGTTCTTGGATAGGCATGGATGTAAAAGAATGTGCCTTGAAGTAATGCGAAAGCCGTACATACCCTAAACCCAGAGGTGCCAGTTCGAATACCGGCCAAGGCTGAAGTTTTCTAACCCAACGTTTCCGTTCTTGGATAGGCATGGATGTAAAAGAATGTGCCTTGAAGTAATGCGAAAGCCGTACATACCGAGGTACATAAAAAAAAAAAAAATGTATCTCACTGTTATGATAATTTAACAAATTTTCAAACAATTACTAGTTATTACCAAATTGCCAGCCAAGTTGGTTTGGAGGGTAGCGCATCTACCTTGTAACATAAGACCTTGTTTAGACTGCGGAAGTAAGGGGATTTTTCAGTCTCATTCTGGCAGTATAAACAGGGTATATTCTATTCTACTAACTAACAGGTTAGATATTACTCGATCACTCACCCATCTGATCCACAGCTTGCGTAACTTGCAAGTCGTCTGTCAACGACTTGTCATGTGTCCGAATACCAATAGCCAAATTGTAGCCAAATTAATTGCTCTGAAGCCACACAACCAACACGCAAGAAAAGATCGCTCTGTTCCAAGTTTTGACAAATAAAGTACTAAGTTTCCTGAGTTTTTTTCCCATACATACCTAAGTTCTTTTCATTTTCCTAAGCTAAGCAAGATAAGTATAAGTTGGTCCTTCAAGCCGTAGATCGGTTCTATTATTGGTTCTTCGAGTTGGATTCGCCCATCTATTCTACCTATTAACTAACAGGTTAGATATTACTTGATCACTCACCCATCTGATCCACAGCTTGCGTAACTTGCACCTGCTGTACAAGCTGTGTTTGCTGTTGTATCTGTTGTTGCTGCTGTTGGATTTGTTGTTGCTGTTGCTGCATTTGTTGTTGTTGGTTTTGTAGTTCGCGTTGTAGGGTTTCTATGAGACTGAACGCTAGCTGACGGGCGTTCTGCAGGACTTCTGGTTTGTTGTGTCTGTTAAGAATGAGATTAGGAAATATTAAGGTTAAAAAAATATAACACAATTGGCATTTGGATTGACTAATCTTTTTCTTCTTCTTAGCCTTTTCCCACTAGTGATGTGTCTCATGAAACTGTTTCGAAACCGAGAATACGGATCCGGTTTCATGAAACCGCTGAGTTAAAGTTTCGAAACTTGAATCATGACACCCTGTATATCAAATCTCCTTGAAAAATAATCTACTAAGCCTAGTTGAAAATTAAACCTCACTTCTTTCGACCACCGACCAGATTCTGTTTTCTAACCTTGATATTGGCCTTGTAGAGGTTGCTGCACAACATTGGGTGGTAGTTGGTTCAGAATGAGTTGTTGGCCCGGTTGGGCTGATGTCGGGACAGCGACAAGTTGGCCATTGGCCGTCTGGATATACTGTGTGGGATAAAAACAAGACACAGCATTACTTCCGGTTCCATGACACCCTATGAAATCTCAGACTCACAACTCTAGTACTCTAGTAAAGACAGAAGCCAGAAGCGCAAGAGCACTACAAACTATGTCGATACTAACTGAAACCTAGGTTTCAGTTTCAGCTCCCTGGGAGCTCCCTGCTTAGTCTGCTTCGTTACGTAACGGCGGACCCGAAAGTTTCAGGTTGCAGTTTCGAAACACAGATCCGAAAGCTTAGAGCGTTTCAAAACTTGGGATCCGGAGCCCTGAAAAGTTTCATTTTTCCCATCACTATTTCCCACTTTAAATTGACTATTTATCTAAAAAAAAAAACCCTTGACCTTATATTTAAATTATCATGTTGACGGTCTAGTTCACATTAGGCCATTTTCGGATGTACCAAATCAAATCAGGAATCTTTGTGGTAAAGCAGAAAAGCAGAGAGCTTTTTCACAACTTTTGTGGGTACCAACTACAGCATTACTATGTGCCTCCTTTACTATTAATTCTCATTCATCATCAGGGTGTGTTTATGTACTGGGCTGAGCTAGGCCATTGTCGGCCTTTAAGCGTGTAAAGTTGGCGGGAAATTCGAAATTTTGATTTTAGCTGGGGTAACTTTTATGAATCACGCTGTATGCTCTTTCGTGGAACGGGGCTCTAAAATACGCTCTTGATCGTGCATCGTGTGAAACGAGCTCTTTTGTGATTTCCCGCCAGTCAGGTTTGTTTACCTTTTTTTGAGCAGTTATTTTTTCATTTTTTGCCTGTTTTTGTGTTTTTGCCTTTCTTCTTTCTTTCATAAAAGGTCTCTAAAATAGAGAATTTACGTGGAAAATCGCATAAATCTGTGTCAGTCAACCCGTTTTTAGGTCTATTCGAACAATGAATTGTTAAAATTCATGTCCGCTTGTCCATTTTATGTCCAGACGAAGTAACGAACCCTTGGTGAAAGATGTACCCTCCGAGGTGTTGAACATTCTAAAATCAGCAGATTTGATAGTGCAATCACTGTGAAACCATGATAATCGGTAAGTCAATTGCCTAGGAAAGGCCCGACACCAGAGTTATGAACAACCTACAAATGCAGGCTATGCCACAGTATGACAGTAGTACACAGCTGATCTATTAGTTGTTCAGTGAGCTGTGGGACTGCTCAGGAAAATGGTCCCAATGGGTCTCCCAAAGACCCAATCATGCCCAAAATGTAGGGAGTAGTTTTCGTTTATGTGTTGAACATGTCTTTCAAATATCATCAATATTGGACAAACCATTCAAAAATTATAGAAGAAAAACATTTAGAGCCGATTCCCACTTGTTGTGAGTTTCATCAGTTTTTTTTTTTCCTTTTTTTTAACAAGTGGGAATGGGCTCTAAGGTAGGGTTTCCAGACGTCCGGGTTTTCCCGGACATGTCCGGGTTTTTACATGAAAAAAAAAAGAAACTCCAAAATCGGTATTGCATTTTTTTTTCTCTTTCGTCTGGCAGTTTCCTTCATATTTTTACCTGAACCGTAGGATAAGTCTGTACTAGTTGCGTATGCTGAGGCAGGACCGTGGTGTTACTAGTTGGCTGCTGATTGGGCTGTTGTACATTCTGTATGATTTGCTGCTGTTGCTGATTGGATTGTTGAGGCGAGTGTTGGGTCAGCATGGGGGGAGGTTGAGAAGTGAGAATCTACGTGAAAAAAAGAGAAATATGGTCGAAGAAAACTCTTGAGACTGTGTTAACCCTCAGTGGCATTGTGTTAACCCTCAGTGGTATTGTGTTAACCCTCAGTGGTATTGTGTTAACCCTCAGTGGTATTATGTTAACCCTCAGTGGTATTGTGTTAACCCTCAGTGGTACTGTGTTAACCCTCAGTGGTATTGTGTTAACCCTCAGTGGTATTATGTTAACCCTCAGTGATATTGTGTTAACCCTCAGTGGTATTGTGTTAACCCTCAGTGGTATGGTGTTAACCCTCAGTGGTATTGTGTTAACCCTCAGTGGTATTATGTTAACCCTCAGTGATATTGTGTTAACCCTCAGCGGTATTGTGTTAACCCTCAGTGGTATTGTGTTAACCCTCAGTGGTATTGTGTTAACCCTCAGTGGTATTGTGTTAACCCTCAGTGGTATAAACCTAGTCGACCTATATATCAAATTAAAGGTCTTTTTACCAGGAACACGAAAATGGTGGTGCAAATTTTGTTCTAAAAACCATAAAGCCAAAAAACCGAGAAAACTGGTTTTTGGGGGATTTTTTTCACATTTTCTCACACAAATGAGCTCTGATCTTGACCCCTATTTGGGGGCACGGTTAGCCCAGTGGTAACGTGCTTGCTTGCCATGCAGTAGGGCCCGGGTTTGATGCCCAATATAGACAAAAAAAATGTACTCGTTTTTTCGATTGTAAATATTTCAACGGGTCACATTCTGGTGTCCCCGTGTTGATCCAGCACCTAAATGGGAAGTATTTGTGTCTCTTATGGCCCATCTGATGAGGGGCATAATACGGGATGAGCATGCTACGACACAGACCCCATGCGTCTAATGTAGCAGTAGCAGTTATTTCATTGATGCGAAATAAAAACGGCGGTGACACTCAGGCCAGCCTAGTTAGCTTAGTTGGTAGTGCGTCTGCCTTGTAAGCGCTAGGCCACGGGTTCGATTCCCGCCCGGGGCGGATTTTATCCTGATGGGATAATGTTTGTTCTGGCTTTCTCCTATCCTGTCTTCCTTCTCTCTTCGATTTCGGGACGATAAGACCATAGCAGTTACAGTTCCCTTGTCAAACCTCTTAAAAAAAAAAAAAAAAAAAAAAAAAAAAAAAACACCTCTGGAAAAAAAAAACATCTTCTTACCTGTCTGGGTATTCATGCAAGGTAGTGGACTCAGAGAGGGTAGTATACACAAGCTGTGACTGTATGTACTCTAAATGGACCGGACTAGAAGTAGGGACAACTTGCGGGGGGGCTGTGAACGTGGTCAGCCTGTAGTTGGCCCTGGTTGTTGGTGATGTTTTGGCCCTGGTCTGTATTAGTTGGGGAGGGGGGCATGCCCAGCTGTGGGGGTGGGTACGGAGATCATTTGCCCAGACAGACAAACTGTAAGAGGACAGTGTGATTTAGAATGTATGAATTTGGACATCCTGGTGATGTGGCCCTGCTGTTTGGTGATGTTGGCCTTTGTTGTTGGTGATGTTGGCCTTGTTGTTGGTGATGTTGGCCCTTGAGTCTGTAATTAGTTGGAGTGGTACTGTGAGATCATTTGCCCGAGAACCTGTAAGACGTTAGTGAGTGAATTTAGAAACGTATTAGTTGGTAGCCTTGCTGTTGGTGATGTTGGCCCCTGGTTGTTGGTGAGTGAAGTCTTCACTGGCTGGGCCGGCGGTCTGCAGAAGTTGAAGGGGGGAAAATATAGGTACCTAGGTAGGGTTATTATTTTAATTATTAGTTGACAAGTCCTTCACAATTAACCTAAGAGCTTAAAGTAATTCCATCTCCTCTAAAACCTTAGAATAGAATAATACCTTGTTTATCCACTGCCCAGAATGAGACTAAAAAGTCCCTTTACTCCGCAGTTTAAAACAAGGTCCTTATATATTTCCATGGGTAGAGCTCACAAATATGCTGCAAATATAATACCTTGTGTTAAAATTATATCGAGGATAAAAACACGGTAGGAATATTCTCTTTGGAGTTCCGTACCATTATATTCAGTACTTACCAGCTTGAGTGAAAAGGCTGAGTGAGGATTGGAACTTGAAATAGTGGTGGACGAAAGTTTGTACACCCTGAGGTAGTTGTTCCCCTGGCTGTAGATTTTATAATGTTACCTGAGAACCGAACACAATGGAATGAGGAATTCAAATTAAATAATTCAGACAAGAAGCACAGACTCTAAACGCAGAGGCGCCAGTTCGAATACCGGCCGAGTCTGAAGTTTTCTAACCAACGTTTTCCGTTCTTGGATAGGCATGGATGTTAAAAGAAATGTGCCTTGAAGTTAATGCCGAAAGCCGTACATACCGAAAGAAAAAAAAAAAAAAAAAAAAAAAAAAAAAAAAAATGTATCTCACTGTTATGATAATTTAACAAATTTTCAAACAATTACTACCTAGTTATTACCAACTTGCCAGCCAAGTTAGTTTGGAGGGTAGCGCGTCTACCTTGTAACATAAGACCTTGTTTAGACTGCGGAATTATTAATTAATTTATTTAATTTTGACATCCTTTGTAAATACTTTTTTACTTAAGTTATATATAAAAGTATCCATTTTTATAAGTATCCATTTTAGTAAGTATCCATTTTTATATATAACTTAAGTAAAAAAGTAGACTGCGGGAGTAAAGGGACTTTTCAGTCTCATTCTAGCAGTATAAACAAGGTATATTCTATTCTATTAACTAACAACTTAGATATTACTCGATCACTCACCCATCTGATCCACAGCTTGCGTAACTTGCACCTGCTGTACAAGCTGTGTTTGCTGTTGTATCTGTTGTTGCTGTTGCTGCATTTGTTGTTGCTGTTGCTGCATTTGTTGCTGTTGGTTTTGTAGTTCGCGTTGTAGGGTTTCTATGAGACTGAACGCTAGCTGACGGGCGTTCTGCAGGACTTCTGGTTTGTTGTGTCTGTTAGGAATGAGATTAGGAAATATTAAGGTTAAAAAATATAACAATTGGTATTTGGATTGACTAATCTTTTTCTTCTTCTTAGCCTTTTCCCTAAACTGACTATTTATCTAAAAAAAAAAAAAGAAAAAAAAACCTCGGCCTTATATTTAAATTATCATGTTGACGGTCTTAGTTCACATTAGGCCATTTTCGGATGTACCAAATCAAATCAGGAATCTTTGTGGTAAAGCAGAGAGCTTTTTACACAGTATGTACACACTGTATGTACACAAGTAGGTATTAGGTAGGTAAAGAAATATTATTACACAGCTAGGTAAATGAATAACAGGAATGTGATTTTTTTTTTCTAATCCTATTATGTTTCTAATATTTTTTTATTTATTTATTTAATAATTAGTATCATTATTATTATTATTATTTTAATTATTTACCATCATTATTACTCTTATGTTCATCACAACTCTCCCCAAAATAACGAGGGGCCAATATTTTTTTGGTCTCTTAGTATGGGGGGTCGTGCAGTGAATAATGGTTGGGACTACGGACTGGGTTCTGGCTTTCTTGGGTTTGATTCCCGGGCTGGGTGGACTGTTTGGCTGAGACTCTGTAATCAGCCGGGGGGTCTGCCTGGTCTGGGGGTTGAACTTGAGTCTGGTTTCGGCTTGGTTCGTGGCCCCAACCATTTAAGTAACTATATCTAGGTAGGCACTCCCTTACTCATATTGTATTTATTACTATTGTAATATTGTACCTACTGTTAAAAATATGAATAAATAAAGCACTATTAATACTAATACTAATAATACTAATGTTAATAAAAAAAAAAAATCCCTTAACCTTTTGAAAAATAAACAAAAAAGACCCAGTACGCAAGTCGGACATATTTTTTTCATTTTAGTACGCAACTAGAAGGTTAAAATTGAAATAGTACGCAAGTGACCTACAGCCCCTTTATCACAGCTATCTATTCTCCTACTACAGCATTACTATGTACCTCATTTACTATTAATTCTCATTCATCATCAATCTTTTTACACTTTGGTATTGTCAAGACTGGTCGCTACTCGATTGAAGTAGCTACTCAACTGTCCTCACAAACTCACAAGGCTGAGTGCACCCCAAGCTCCAAACACAGAGCCGAAAAAACTTGGACCCGCGGGGAATTGAACCCGGGACCTCCGGCGTGCAAGCCTAGTGTGGTACCCACTCGACCACGGAGATCACCAACTAAACAATCAAACGACCACAAAAAAAAAAAAAAAAAAAAAAAAAAAAAAAAAAAAACCAAAAAAAAAAAAACAAAAAAAAAAAAAAAACATACGTACTCAACACAGATATGCAACGGTTCCAGGGACTCCTGCCCCGAGTGGGCCTCAAGGAACCCTGACCCCTTCCCCCTGAGGGTGACCCCGGCTCCTGTTTCCTGCATTATGTATGCTAGGTTAGCCCCACCAGGGCCGAGCACCTTGTTACGGACGTCGAATGAGGGGGGCGCATGGTCCAGTCCCACGAGGACTTTTTCCTGAAACAGGCCCCAACATAAGTTTTATATTAAATAGAGCACAAGAATTACCTACTTATGACACCAGCTTAGTTACCCCAAAGGAAACAGCTTAAATTCAACCCAAATGGAGTGTGCATTTTGGTCAGTGACCAAGTTGATTTTTTTTCTGTTCACATACAAAAAAAAAAAAAAAAAAAACACAGCATTACTTCCGGTTCACCCTGTAGGTTACTTTTTCATCAGTAAATGGTTTCTTCAAATTAAATTTATCCCTAGGGCAAGGTAAACCTAGACTTTTGACAAATGGAGTGTGCCTGAAGGCATGTGATGTGTTCCAATCCAGTCGACCCTCGAGTATTCACTTATGTTACCAGTTGCAAGCCTAGTTAAAGGAAGGGTAAGGCGCCTGCCTTGTAAGGACTAGCTCATGGGTTCGATTCCCGCCCGGGGCAAACCGGCCTAAAAGTGTCATCCATCTTTCTTTGATTTGACCTCTCTTATAATGGAGGAGTTGCAATTGGGAAAATATTATTAATAAAAGGTCGATTCCTACGTAAAAAGTTGTGAAAAATCCAAATCTGAGGTCAAAACTCCGAAAAAGTAACTTTAAAAGGTCGAAAATTCAATTTTTAATTGCTGTTCTAAATTAAAAAGTTCAAAGAGTTGTGACGTCAGACTTCACGTCAAAATGCGCAGAAACGCTTGCGCACAAACAAACGAAGCGAGAGTCATGAATTATGACGTCATCGCTTACGGGAGCGTATGCCGTGACGTCAAACTTCACGATTTACCGGTATTATTTAAATCGATTTATCTCGGAATCTAGAAGCCGTAGAAGAAAAAGAAAAATTCCGTTGGTCCTCATTTTTCCTGCTCTATGACTTTGAAACATCACCCAAGTAAGCGCAACTGATCTATTGTTCTCATTCATCTCAAAAACCATTTTTAATATTTTATTAAAAATGGTCTTTGTAAAACTCTGTTTATACAGTCGAACCTGTCTAAGTGGGAATCCAAGGGACCGACAATTTTTTCCTCACTTATCCAGGTTTTCCAGTTAAAAAGTGCCCCACTTAGGGAGGTTGCCATTTTCCTATTCCCACTTATAGAGGTAAATGTGAACACTGGTTTGGAGGAAGAGGAATCTGTTATTAAGGGTGTACTATGTTTTCCTACAAATTCCCACTTACAGAGGTCCACAGAAGGCTCTGGACCTAGGAAAAAGGCAACCTTTCCCACTTACAGAGGCTCCGGACTAAGAAAAAGTCATTCCCACTTATAGAGGCTCGATTTTCTCATTTAAACAGGTCTTTTAGTAAACAATGATGGGGCCACGATTTTACTCAAATTTGACCTAAATTTACTTCATTTAGAAACTAATAGATAAACTTCATTACATAATGTTTGTTCTCGGAACGGCTGGCTTTCTCCTATCCTGTCTTCCTTCTCTCTTCGATTTCGGGACGATAAGAAACAGGGAGTAGACTAGCTTAGTCTGGCTGGGGGACCTTAAACAATCAGCCTGAAACTTCCGTTGCTCGAGAAATAGCAAAGGCTGAGTGCAAAGAGCATCGACTCGTAAATGTTTTGTAGCCAAAACCAAATGTCAGCCCAAAGCAATAACCTTAGGGCTGATTGAAAGGCTGACGAAAAAACGCTGACCCCATCTGTACACCAGAGAAGGCAAAGAAAGAAAGAAAGTAAGAAAGGAATAAAGAAAGAAAGACAGAAAGAAAGAAAGAAGCAAAGAAAGAAAAGGAAGAAAAGAAAGAAAAGAAAGAAAGAAAGAAAGAAAGAAATAAAGAAAGAAAGAGAGAAAGAAAGAAAGAAAGAGAGAGAGAGAAAGACAGAAAGAAAGAAAAAAAGAAAGAAAAAAACTGTAAGTAAAGGGAAGGTTACACTCACAACTCCCTGCATGTTTTGCACAACATTGATATACTGAGGGGGAGGTTGGGACATGTTGGCAGTCATCAGGGGGTTGTTATTACATTGACTGATTTCCAGAACGAGATTGTTGATCCTTTGGATGGCCACTGGAAATGAAAATCAGAAGAATTCATTAGAAACACCAACAGCAACTTTGATTTGTATGAGCATGCACACTGCCTTGACAAACATAGATTCACCTTGTTGATTGATTATTGGCCGGTCAACTAGGTATGTTTGAACACACCTTAATAATTTCATTTGTAAGATTTCATCATCAGCCTCTTTTTTTTTTCTTTGTCATCTTTTTATTTTGTGTAAATACCTACTTTTATCTGTGTTCAAACTTTGAACTACTAAGTGCTATAAGTCCATCAGACACAAGGCAATGTGCAGAGTGAAAATTGCACAGTACAAAGTAGTTCCGTATAATTGTTGCTACTTCACAAATTACTTACAATCAATACTCTGCTTGTTGGGACCTTGAATGAACAGATGCAAAGGTTTCTTCTCTGTTCCCTTCTCTTTCTCTTCGGGAGACAATATTCCTCCTTTGACTGTGATTTTTGTTCCAGAAAAACTGCTGATTTCTTCACAAGTGATTCCTTTGGTCAAAACAGCCCTGGCACTTTGGGGCAAATCATTGATGATGAATTCTGACGAGAAGATTTCTGACGGTTTAATGGAGTTGTGCTGTGAACCAAAAACATTTGTATTTTAGTTTGGGTGTGTAATTGCTGAGTCAATTAGATTCTTAGCATAAAATATTTTTTAATCAAAGTTATTTATGTCAATATTATTTTTACTTAGTTCTTATCAACAAAATGGAGGAAAGGAATTAACCATGTAAAGGCAGCGCAATAGTCCTAAACTAAAATGGACATGACACACAGGATCACGAAGATCCCATCTTAACATAAAAATAATAATACATGGACACAGTGTTTTTATTCTTAAATTAAGGGGCTGCTTGGAATTCTTGGAGGGGGGAGGGTGTTGCACAACTTGCTGTATGTACTGTAAGTGGCCGGGCGGAGGTAGGGACACTTGCGGGGGAGGCTGTGACGTGGTCACCTGTAGTTGGCCCTGTTGTTGGTGATGTTGGCCCTGGGTCTGTATTAGTTGGGGAGGGGGCATGCCCAGCTGTGGGGGTGGTACGGAGATCATTTGCCCGAGACCTGTAAGAGACAGTGTGATTAGAATGTATAATTTGGACATCCTGGTGATGTTGGCCCTGCTGTTGGTGATGTTGGCCTTGTTGTTGGTGATGTTGGCCTTGTTGTTGGTGATGTTGGCCCTGAGTCTGTATTAGTTGGAGTGGTACGGAGATCATTTGCCCGAGACCTGTAAGAGATAGTGTGATTAGAACGTATTAGTTGGCCCTGCTGTTGGTGATGTTGGCCCTGTTGTTGGTGATGAAGTCTTCACTGCTGGCCGGCGGTCTGCAGAAGTTGAGGGGGGAAAATATAGGTACCTAGGTAGGTATATTATTTAATTATTAGTTGACAAGTCCTTCACAATTAACCTAGAGCTTAAGTAATCCATCTCCTTCTTTTTCAGAATGAGCTGTGCAGAGAAAATTCAGTGAAACTATTCACAGTTTTACACTGTTTATTATTATTATTATTATTTTCATCAGAAATTTTGTTGTCTATCTTAAAATATGATATGCTTACCAGAGGCAATGAGGGAGGTTTTATTTTTCCCTGACGAGCAAGAATATTATCCAGACGAGCAGCAGCTTCAACCGCACACTCCAGATTACTTCGGTGATGCATAGCCCTGAAAATATGAAGGAAATTATAGTAAGGACAAAAATCTGGTTTAGTGACAGCGTACTTCACTGCTCTAATTGTGAAAACTCCTTCTTGCGTTTAACCTAACCCTACAACACTGGTCACTGCTTGTTTGTGCCAGTTCCTTTGGTAGCAATATTCCACGGACGTGACTTCTGCAGCTGCACAAGTACCATATTCTTTAATCTAAACAGATAAGGTCCCTTCTTGGGACGGCTGGCTTTCTCCTATCCTGATCTTCTTCTCTCTTCGATTTTGGGATGATAAGTTCTCTGTTGTTACAGTAGGTACCTACCTACTCGCTAGGAAGCTATCCCTGTGAAATTTCCTCTTACCTCAGACATACTTCAAGATGGGCCCAGTGTTAGCATCTGTTTCAGAGAACTAGAAGTTACTGGATTTTTTCATATTTTCCAAGCTTCCTAATATACAGAACAGAACTGCGAAAAATCGAAAATCAGGAAAAAATTGGTCAAATAAGAAATTTTACAGGAAACGTTGGACATCCTGGTGATGTTGGCCATGCTGTTGGTGATGTTGGCCTTGTTGTTGGTGATGTTGGCCTTGTTGTTGGTGATGTTGGCCCTGAGTCTGTATTAGTTGGCCTTGTTTAATATGAAGGAAATTATGGTAAGGACAAAAATCTGGTTTAGTGACAGCATACTTAGCTTGGAAGTTACCTAATGTGCCTAGTAAGCACTGTGCCCACCATCTACACTCAGATCCATGTTTGTCACACAATTGAAATGTGTGGTGGAAAAAGCGGTACTTGTGCAGAAGTCACGTCCGTGGAATATTGCTACCAAAGGAACTGGCACAAACAAGCAGTTCACTGCTCTAATTGTGAAAACTCCTTCTTGCGTTTAACCTAACCCTGTAACACTGGTCACTGCTTGTTTGTGCCAGTTCCTTTGGTAGCAATATTCCACGGACGTGACTTCTGCACAAGTACCATATTCTTTAATCTAAACAGACAAGGTCCCTTCTTGGGACGGCTGGCTTTCTCCTAACCTGATCTTCTTCTCTCTTCGATTTTGGGATGATAAGTCCTCTGTTGTTACAGTAGGTACCTACCTACTCGCTAGGAAGCTATCCCTGTGAAATTTCCTCTTACCTCAGACATACTTCAGGATGGGCCCAGTGTTAGCATCTGTTTCAGAGAACTAGAAGTTACTGGATATTTTCATTTTTTCCAAGCTTCCTAATATACAGAACAGAACTGCGAAAAATCGAAAATCAGGAAAAAATTGGTCAAATAAGAAATTTTACAGGAAACAGGAAAAATAATCACTTAATCACACAGGAACAGGAACAGGGAACAGGAAAACTGAAAAGTTGAAAAGAAAAAATACACACAAACAAAAAAGAAGCGTGTTGTTTTCCCTAAAAAATACGCTTAAAGCCTGACATTATTCTTACCGTTTTTATTATTATTGGATACTAGGTACTACATATTACCTAGTATCCAATAATAATAAAAACGGTAAGAATAATGTTAATACATAGGATGTCTAATATGAACCTAACAAATAATCGCTAAATAATATTGAACTGAAGGCAATTCCATACATAAGTAGACACCATGAGGGCACAGTCAGCCCAGTGGTAACGCGCTTGCTTGTCATGCAGAAGGTCTCGTGTTTGAATCCCACCATCGACAAAATATTTGCTATCGTTTTTAAATTGCAAATTTTTCAAGTGGTTACTTTCTGGTGTTCTTGTGTTGACCTAGAACCTAAATGGGAAGTATTGTGTCTCTTATCGTCCAGGCATACTACGGGATGAGCATGCTACGACACAGACCACATGAGTCTAATGTAGCAGTTGTTTCATTGCTACGAATTAAAAACGGCGGGCTCGCTCGCTCACTCACTCACTCACTCACTCACTCACTCACTCACTCACTCACTCATTCACTCACTCATAAAACGTAACTCACTCATCAACTTCCTACACCATGGCCCTATAGGTAGGTATAGTATAGGGAGTTAGGATCTGACGCAGTAACAGAGTAGTTCACTGAAAACTGAAAAGAGTAGTTCTTTTCTTATAACTCACTCACTCCTTATACAACAAGTAGGTTTGTAAATAGTTCTTGTTTTAGCCATATTAGAATAGAATATGGATTGTTTATCCCGCTCGAATGAGACTAAAAAGTTCCTTCAGCCCAGCAATCTAGACAAGGTCTCGTGTATTTTAGGTATAAACATAGCAGGACATTTTGTACCAGCTTAGGTAAAAAAAAAAATCTCTTAAATTTATTGAGGGTGTCTCAAAAAATCCCTTTCCTCTCTCTCTACAGGGTGACCTCGGTGGTATCGATCAGAAATACGACATAGCCGTTTCCACGGCCTGCGGAGCGCTCAACTATATCGTAACGGAAACGGTGGAGGCCGGTGACCACACAGGAACAGGAAAACTGAAAAGTTGAAAAGAAAAAATACACACAAACAAAAAAGAAGCGTGTTGTTTTCCCTAAAAAATACGCTTAAAGCCAGGGCCTGTTGTGGAAAAAGATTTATTTGTCAGAAAAGTGGGAAGATAATTTTTTTGGGAAGTAAAATAAATAGGTACCTACCTAGGAACCTAGGGACCTACTTAGGTAGGTGAAAAAAACATTACATTACATACCTAGGTACCTAAAATAAATGAGTTGACATCTCGTCCCCTTCTCTAAAAATGATCTAGCTAGGGTAACTTTTATGAATCACGCTGTATGCTCTTTCGTGGAACGGGGCTCTAAAATACGCTCTTGATCGTGCATCGTGTGAAACGAGCTCTTTTGTGATTTCCCGCCAGTCGGTTTGTTTACCTTTTTTTGAGCAGTTATTTTTTCATTTTTTGCCTGTTTTTGCCTTTCTTTTTCTTTCATCTTTCATGAAAGGTCTCTAAAATAGAGAATTTAGGTACGTGGAAAATCGCATAAATCTGTGTCATTCAGCCCGTTTTTAGGTCTATTCGAACAATGAATTCTTAAAATTCATGTCCGCTCGTCCATTTTATGTCCAGACGAAGTAACGAACCCTTGGTGAAAGATGTACCCTCTGAGGTGTTGAAAATTTTAAAATCAGCAGATTTGATAGTGCAATCACTGTGAAACCATGATAATCGGTAAGTCAATTGCCTAGGAAAGGCCCGACACCTGAGTTATGAACAATTTACAAATGTAGGCTATGCCACAGTAGTACACAGCTGATCTATTAGTTGTTCAGTGAGCTGTGAGACTACTCAGGAAAATGGTCCCAATGGGGCTCTCAAAGACCCAATCATGCCCAAAATGTAGGGAATAGTTTTCGTTCATGTGTTGAACATGTCTTTCAAATATCATCAATATTGGACAAACCATTCAAAAGTTATAGAAGAAAAACATTTACAGCCGATTCCCACTTGTCATGAGTTTCATCAGTTTTTTTTTTTTTTTTTTTTTTTTTTTTTTAAAAGGGGGGATGGGGGTTTAGGACATTCTTTTTATAAATGTTTTTTTTTTTTTTTTTTTAGTTTTTTAACAAGTGGGAATGGGCTCTAAGGCAATCTTTGTGACTAAGTGGGTATCACACAAGGTTTACACTCACTAGAGGTCCCGGGTTTGATTCCCAGAATAGTCAGGGATACACTCTTTGTTGAACATATGAAAATTCATGTAGGTGTTACTTAAGTACTCATTGGAGGGTAAATAATTTTTTGAACTGTCTCACAAACTCCCCTATTTTTTTTCCTTTCCAGATGGGGCTCAAGGTGGGCCCAATCAGGACACACTTGTCACCCCAAAGCGGGCCAAGAAGACTCAAGAGCAAGATGATGGCAATGTACAAACCAACGACAAGTCTCTTGATGAGCATGATTTGGATCTTGATGATGAAGGAGGAACTTATGTGGGAGAGGTGTACATTCCTCCGATCGCTCCAGTGTGTTTTGCCGATCCAACGGGACCCAGACTTATTATTACAAAGATAGTAGCGTTCAACTTCAAAAGCTATGCGGGATATGTTACCCTGGGACCTTTCAATACGGTAAGTAAATTTCCAGCAGTACCTACCTTTTTTAATATTATTAAGAGGCGGGCGGGATTCATTTCATAGACCTTATCAATCCAAATTGATAGGTGCGTATCTCTACTAGCTATCTAGTTCGACTATCTTTAATAGCTAAAGGTACCTGAGGTAAATAGTAGAGTCATTTTACTACTTATAGTGATAGATGGGTAGGTAATAGGTACTTACACGAGAAAAATGGAATGGGTATCCGAAAGTTACTAGCTAGCTGACTTTTCTCACACTTGCACGAAAATTGCCGCACATTCAATCCGCAGGGCAGAATCAATGGGATTTGCAACTGTACGTGAGAGCATTAATAAGAAGAAAATATACATGGACAAAATAAATATTTAAAAGAACTTATGCGGGGGTTTACCAACTCAGGATTGAGATGAAACGAGGATTTCCCTATATTTAATAGCTAGGTCAACCTCGGATTGAACTCAATCCTGAGACAATTCACGAGATCTCACCCAGGACTGTGCCACTTAAAGCCTGATTCACACTATAGTGCCAGTCAAGGTCCTGTCACGGTCCGGTAACGGTCCGATCAAATGATTGTTGAAGGCAAGTAAATGCGAGTGTACACACTAGACGTTCTAGTCAAGGTACGGTATTTTTTAATTATTTCGGTATGGTACCTCTATCAGAGAACACAAAATTAGTACCTTACCTACATTCACAAAACGGTACCTATTTACAACAACTTAGGTAGGTACCTATTTTCTGTAAAAAAATAGAATCCTCGGAAAATTTGGACTTTTTAAAAGAAATTTGTTTTGTGAAAAATTTATAGCAAAGGAGCTTTTCTCAACTTGTTTTTTACTTTTCAAAAATAATCAGCTTATAATGGGTAGAGGATTAGGGACAGAGACCAAAAAGAGAGGTGGATATTTTTTAAACGAAATTTTTTCCTAAATATCTATTATTTTTCTCACTCGCGGAAAAACTTAACGAAACGCGGAAATACGGCGCTCTCGCGGCGCGGGAAATCTGACAACTGAAAGTACAAGTACCTCTAACGAGTTCACACGGAAAACGGGGAAAATATTGCTTGTCGGATAAAAAAAACTAGGTTCGTTTTTTTTCCAATGATTTTCTCGCGGGGGAAAATTTCCTTCTCTCTCTCTCGCTCTCTTTAGGGAGAAGTGGAGCAGATTTCCATGATGCCACCCAAAGGCAAGACAGAGAAAGAAACAGGACTCCTGGAGTATCTGGAAGAAATTATCGGTACCAATCGATACAAGGTAATTTTTTTTATTATAATAGATCAGTTGCGCTTACTTGGGTGATGTTTCAAAGTCATAGAGCAGGAAAAATGAGGACCAACGGAATTTTTCTTTTTTACAAATTCAATGAATTATTACTTACACTACTTACAGTCAGCTAAAAATAGAAATCAAGTAGGAATACAAAAGGTGCTTGAAGTTGTTATGAATCTAATGCCTTAGCCATACTGGGACTTGTTTCTGAAATTATGAATCACTAGCTGAATTCCATCGCTTTGCTCCAGAATCCTGCTAGTTCATCCCGAGGCATGGCCAAACTTGTAGAAAAGGCATGGCTGAACTTGTAGAAAATAATAATAAATATGGTCGCGCTGCGCGCTCCCTATTAGCTGCATAGTTATCAAACCAAAAAAATAAACGAAACTCAAAAAGTTGGTCGAGAGCGGAACATTTCTCTCCCGCAATCTCTGCACTCTGTGTATTTCTTATGGAGATTTTAGCGATCAAAAATTGATCATATCTCAGGATCGGTTTAGATTTTCGCAAAATCCTTTCTTATTGCTCACCTAGACCATAACAGGAATATTCCTACCAAATTTCAGGTTTCTAGGTGTTGTGGTTCAGGAGATAGAGCGATCAGTGTGTGAATATGAAATGTGCAATGTGAATGAGTGAATGGAT
>NW_007379863.1:20714-36737 GCF_000475195.1 Diaphorina citri
AGGAATATTCCTACCAAATTTCAGCTTTCTAGGTGTTGTGGTTCAGGAGATAGAGCGATCAGTGTGTGAATATGAAATGATTTTATAATATAAGAAGATACCTAGGGAACCTATACTTAATGTACATGGTTTTCAAAGTCTAAATATAAAGCACTACTCATACTTGTTTTATTTTGTTTTCTTACATTACAGAGGTTCAATGCCATCATTGGTCCCAATGGAAGTGGAAAAAGCAATGTGATAGACTCCATGCTCTTCGTATTCCTTGATTTTATAATATAAGATTTTATTTTAAACTCTTAGTCCAATAGGACAACTTGTTCTGCTGATTGTAAATATAAAGCACTACTCATACTTGTTTTATTTTCTTTTCTTACATTACAGAGGTTCAATGCCATCATTGGTCCCAATGGAAGTGGAAAAAGCAATGTGATAGACTCCATGCTCTTCGTATTCGGGTATCGAGCGAGTAAAATCCGCGCTAACAAACTGAGTGTTCTCATGCACAAATCTGACCAAGTGGGTGGGGTCTCACGATGTAGTGTGGCCATTCATTTTGCACAGATCATTGATAAGGTGAGAAATAACTTGCTAGGAGTTTAGTGAACCCTAGAACGAATCTAAAAAAACAAGTCCTGAAAGTCTAATGAGGTCTGACAAATTGATCTAAATAGGTCCGAAAACTGGTCTAGTAAGGTCTGAAAACTAATTACCTGTACAATTCCCATTGTGTTAATTTTTAACCACTTCAAAAATTGAAATCAGACACTTTGCCCCTATTTACAGAATTAGTTCTTGCTAACAAACTGAGTGTCCTCATGCACAAATCTGACCAAGTGGGTGGGGTGTCCAGATGTAGTGTGGCCATTCATTTTGCTCAGATCATTGATAAGGTGAGAAATAACTTACTAGGAGTTTAGTGAACCCTAGAACGAATCTAAAAAAACAAGCCCTGAAAGTCTAATGAGGTCTGACAAATTGATCTAAATAGGTCCGAAAACTGGTCTAATAAGGTCTGATAACTAATTACTTATACAATTCCCATTGTGTTAATTTTTAACCACTTAAAAAATTGAGGTAAAAAAAAAAAAAAAAAAAAAAAAGAAGAGAGATTCAAGAAAGACACGAAAATCTACATAACAAGGTGAAACAAGTCCATCACGTTTTGGACAGAGACTCCGGGGATGGCGTAGGCACATTGTTGAACATGAGTGGATGTGGTGGTATGCTTCCAACTGACATGGCTTTGTACCAGTCCTGTAATTGATTCCGTGACTGGATGTTGCGGGGCCCACTTAGCCTCGTGAGGAAAATGAGTAGCTATGACATATAAATGCGCATAGCGACCGGTGCCAGCATGGTAGGTAAACATTGGATTTTAGGATTATTGAGATATTGGGAAAATCCTTCAAATGCTGCAGTGAGCACCAAAGTTGTGACATAATAACACAAAGAAACTGCATTTACATTTACATTTTACTCTTAAAAAATTGAAATCAGACACTTTGCCCCTATCTACAGAATTAGTTCTACAGTTTACTGAAAAGAGGTACTGTAGTTCTACAGGGCTGAGTGTACTGATTTAGGATATAGGCCCTGTATTTTTATTGTGATCAGCATGATGGATACTTGTTAAAAATGTTTCCGTTTTTAAATACACCTTGTTTATCCTGAACGGATAAGATTCGTTCTCGGAACAGCTGGCTTTCTCTTATCCTGGCTTCCTACTCTTTTATTTAATATCACCCCACCAAGTCAAAGTTTGAAATTTTATTTATATGTGTGATTGTGTGTTCTGATTCATTCATTTTCATCTATTTTCAGCCTAATGAAGAGTATGAAATCATACCCGGCACAGACCTGGAGATAGCTCGAACTGCTTTCTACGACAACTCCTCCTATTACACTCTGAATGGCAAGAAGGTTCACTTCAAGGAGGTGGCTAAAGTATTGCGAGATCATGGAGTAGATCTGCTTAACAACCGGTTCCTTATCCTACAGGTAAATAATTCTGACATTATTCTTACCGTTTTTATTATTATTGGATACTAGGTAATATGTAGTACCTAGTATCCAATAATAATAAAAACGGTAAGAATAATGTCAGAATTATTTACCTGTAGGATAAGGAACCGGTTGTTAAGCAGATCTACTCCATGATCTCGCAATACTTTAGCCACCTCCTTGAAGTGAACCTTCTTGCCATTCAGTGTGTAATAGGAGGAGTTATCATAGAAAGCAGTTCGAGCTATCTCCAGGTCTGTGCCGGGTATGATTTCGTACTCTTCATTAGGCTGAAAATAGATGAAAATGAATGAATCAGAATACACAATTAGACATATAACTAAAATTTCAAACTTTGACTTAGTAGTGCGTTTGCCTTGTAAGCGCTAGGCCGCGGGTTCGATTCCCGCCCAGGGCGGATTTTATCCTGATGGGATAATGTTCGTTCTCGGAACGGCTGGCTTTTTCCTATCCTGTCTTCCTTCTCTCGATTTCGGGACGATAAGACCATAGAAGGTACAGCTCCCTCTGTCAAACCTCTTAAAAAAAAAAACTTTGACTTGGTGGGGTGATATTAAATAAAAGAGTAGGAAGCCAGGATAAGAGAAAGCCAGCTGCTCCGAGAACGAATCTTATCCGTTCAGGATAAACAAGGTGTATTTAAAAACGGAAACATTTTTAACAAGTATCCATCATGCTGATCACAATAAAAATACAGGGCCTATATCCTAAATCAGTACACTCAGCCCTGTAGAACTACAGTACCTCTTTTCAGTAAACTGTAGAACTAATTCTGTATCGCCTGGTTTAAACAGGGGAGGGCGTGGGTTCAATTCGCCAGCGAGGTATGGCAATTTCTCATCCTCAATATTAATTTGAGAATTTGCATCCACAATAATTAGTTAGTAGCCTACTGCTGGAGTAAAAGTTACTTTTCAGTCCTATGCGGGCAGCAGTGATTATTAATAAGCCATTATTAATTATCTTATTAATTCCTCTCTCTCTCTCGCTGTCTCTTTACGGGAGAAGCTGGGAGCCAGATTTCCATGATGCCCGCCACCCAAAGGCCCTCAAGACAGATGAAACGAAAACGCAGGGACTCCTGGAGTATCTGGGGAAGCAATTATCGGTACCAATCGATATAAGGTAAATTTTTCAATTACAATTCTATCTGGCAATAATGAACCAATTGAAGGCGGTAACATGTCACACACTGAACGCCCATTTTTTTTTTTGTTTCCTGAAATAATGTGATTACAATAGAATATTCCTCATTGTTTATTCTAATTCCAGCAATGAGACTGGACACACAAGTCCCTTTTACTCCCTCAGTCATCAGGTCTTATGACATTCCATAGTAAGTTTACAAATAAGTATTAAACCTGGACTAAACTGTCAACTCTGCACCTGCGGTACCGGTCGGTGTGCACGCCAGCGGCAGTCCTCGAGCTCCATTTTGCTCCTGGGTTACTGGTACGTCAGACTCCGAAAAACTAGATGCATCCACACCGCCCCTGGTCCATTAGTGTTTGGACCCTCGCCCCCCCCCCCCCCCCCCTCGCCAACAATCTTGGATACTGCCCTGGCTTGCACACCAGAGTTACCGCCGGAAAAAAAGTTGAAGTTAAGCAAGGTTTATATACTTATTTGTAAACTTTACCTATGAAATATATAAGACCTTGTTTAGACTGCGGGAGTAAAGGGACTTTTCAGTCTCATTCTGGCAGGATAAACAAGGTATATTCTATTCTATTCTATTCTATTATTTCAGGAACCAATCGCCAAAATGGAAGTTCTCTACGGGAAATACGATGAAGAACGAACAGAGAAGCTGACCCGAGTACAACTGGTAGAAACAGATCTGAAAGCATTGGAACCAGAGCTGAGGAAAGCGGTCAACTTTCTCGAGCTGGAGAACTGTGTGCAGAGAAAACACAACGAGATCTATCAATATGAACGGTGAGATTATAGGCTGTTTTCTTTTCTTTTTTTTTTTCCTTAAAAAATATGACCATTCTTTGATTAGAGGCGTTAAAAAAGTTTGAATGGTAGAGGTTGTCCTAGGCAAAAATTTCGCCTGTTTATAATATCTTGTAGGTATTGATTTGTGATGATAGTAAATGGAAATGCCATCTTGATTGGAATTCAAACGCTTTATGTTGCTGAAATATGTTGTGTCGTTTCGGGCGACCCAAACTTTGGGCAGGCCATCAATAAATTTTACTGTTTCTCTCTATTGAACTGTTCATGAAATTGAATTTGAATTTAAATTGGAGTGATTGTTTATTTATTTATTGTGTTATTTATTTTCAGATACGTTAATATGAAAACACTGGGGTAACAATGGTAACATGAAACTAAAGTCCAACAGATGGAGCAGGAATTAACTGAGAATCTCTAAATGCACCCATTTACTTTGGTTGTTAATATTGAATTGTTCATTTGATTAATTTAAATTAATTAATCCCTTATTCAATGAAATGAAAATAATATATTCTGTCGATTATTTTCAGATATGTGAATATGAAAAATCTGGGGGAACATGAAACTAAAGTCCAACAGATGGAGCAGGAACTAACCGCAAATCTGGAGAGTATCAAGAAATGCACGGATGAAATGGAGAGTGCTAAGACCGAACTCAAAACTGTGGAGAAGTAAGTAGAAATATAGGTGAGGTCGTGGGTTCGATTCCCACCCGGGCCGGACTTTATCCTAAGATAAGGTTCGTTACCTGTACCTAGCGCTAACAATTTACACTGGTTAGGATGATTTTTGGATTGTTTTAATAATTTCCTCGTGTTGAAAATTGATAAAAAAAAAAAAGAGTTTGACAGAGGGAACTGTAACTGCTATGGTCTTATCGTCTCGAAAGCGAAGAGAGAAGAAAAATAGGATAGGAGAAAGCCAGCCGTTGCGAGAACGTACCTTATCCGTTTATCCTAAAATCCGCCCCGGGCGGAGATCGAACTCGCTACCTAGCGCTTACAAAGTAGACTGGCTAGGATAATTATTGGTTTGTTATGAGACTTTTTTTGTGTAGAAAATTGATCAAAAAATTATTTTTTTTGGCACACTCTAATAAATATATACATAAAAAAAAAATGTACTGGTTTTCTATTGAAAATATTTGAGCGGGTTTTCAGGAACCAATCGCCAAAATGGAAGTTCTCTACGGGAAATACGATGAAGAACGAACAGAGAAGCTGACCCGAGTACAACTGGTAGAAACAGATCTGAAAGCATTGGAACCAGAGCTGAGGAAAGCGGTCAACTTTCTCGAGCTGGAGAACTGTGTGCAGAGAAAACACAACGAGATCTATCAATATGAACGGTGAGATTATAGGCTGTTTTCTTTTCTTTTTTTTTTTCCTTAAAAAATATGACCATTCTTTGATTAGAGGCGTTAAAAAAGTTTGAATGGTAGAGGTTGTCTTAGGCAAAAATTTCGCCTGTTTATAATATCTTGTAGGTATTGATTTGTGATGATAGTAAATGGAAATGCCATCTTGATTGGAATTCAAACGCTTTATGTTGCTGAAATATGTTGTGTCGTTTCGGGCGACCCAAACTTTGGGCAGGCCATCAATAAATTGTACTGTTTCTCTCTATTGAATTGTTCATGAAATTGAATTTGAATTTAAATTGGAGTGACTTTATTTATTGTGTTATTTATTTTCACATACATTAATATGAAAACACTGGGGTAACATGAAAGTCCAACAGATGGAGCAGGAATTAACCGAGAATCTCTAAATACACCCATTTACTTTGGTCGTTAATATTGAATTGTTTACTTGATTAAGTAATTTAAATTAATTAATCCCTTATTAAATGAAATTAAATTAATCTATTCTGTCGATTATTTTCAGATATGTGAATATGAAAAATCTGGGGGAACATGAAACTAAAGTCCAACAGATGGAGCAGGAACTAACTGCAAATCTGGAGAGTATCAAGAAATGCACGGATGAAATGGAGAGTGCTAAGTCCGAACTCAAAACTGTGGAGAAGTAAGTAGAAATACCTATAGGTGAGGTCGTGGGTTCGATTCCCACCCGGGCCGGACTTTATCCTAAGATAAGGTTCGTTACCTGTACCTAGCGCTAACAATTTACACTGGTTAGGATGATTTTTGAATTGTTTTAGTAATTTCCTCGTGTTGAAAATTGATTTAAAAAAAGAGTTTGACAGAGGGCACTGTAACTGCTAAGGTCTTATCGTCTCGAAAGCGAAGAGAGAAAAAATACAGGATAGGAGAAAGCCGGGCTTTCCGAAAATGAACCTTTTCTGTTTATCCTAAAATCCGCCCCGGGCGGAGGTCGAACTCGCTACCTAGCGCTTACAAGGTAAACTGGCAAGGATAATTATTGGTTTGTTATGAGACTTTTTTTGTGTAGAAAATTGATCAAAAAATTATTTTTTTGGCACACTCTTAATAAATGTATACATAAAAAAATGTACTGGTTTTCTATTGAAAATATTTGAGCGGGTTACTTTCTGGTTTTAGGAAAATGGCCTGATGGTCAAAATTACAGACATTTGTAAACAAACTTTCTGGTTCTCATGTTGACCCAGCACCTAAGTGTTGTGTCTCATCCATCCGATGAGAGGCATACCACGTCATGGACATGACACAAACTACGAGAGTTTGTGGGGTTTGGTCCAGTGGTAACGCGCTTGCTTGCCATGCAGAAGGTCCCGGGTTCGAATCCCACCATCGACAAAAATTTGTACTCGTTTTTCGATTGCAAATATTTCAACGGGTTACTTTCTGGTGTTCTCGTGTTGACCCAGCACCTAAATGGGAAGTATTGTGCCCCTTCTCGCCCATCTGACGAAAGGCAAACTACGGGATGGGCATGCCACGCCACAGGCCACATCAAGCGTCAAGAAGATAGCGAGTGAAACAGCCTCACTACAAGAAGAATGAGTTGCAGCGAGTCCAGATTGAACTGAGGAAGGGTTTTGACGAGGCCAAGTCTAAGGTGAGTAGCGATTCGCTTCGATAGCGAGTGAAACAGCCTCGCTACAAGAAGATAGCGAGTGAAACAGCCTCACTACAAGAAGAATGAGTTGCAGCGAGTCCAGATTGAACTGAGGAAGGGTTTTGACGAGGCCAAGTCTAAGGTGAGTAGCGATTCGCTTCGATAGCGAGTGAAACAGCCTCGCTACAAGAAGATAGCGAGTGAAACAGCCTCACTACAAGAAGAATGAGTTGCAGCGAGTCCAGATTGAACTGAGGAAGGGTTTTGACGAGGCCAAGTCTAAGGTGAGTAGCGATTCGCTTCGATAGCGAGTGAAACAGCCTCGCTACAAGAAGATAGCGAGTGAAACAGCCTCACTACAAGAAGAATGAGTTGCAGCGAGTCCAGATTGAACTGAGGAAGGGTTTTGACGAGGCCAAGTCTAAGGTGAGTAGCGATTCGCTTCGATAGCGAGTGAAACAGCCTCGCTACAAGAAGATAGCGAGTGAAACAGCCTCACTACAAGAAGAATGAGTTGCAGCGAGTCCAGATTGAACTGAGGAAGGGTTTTGACGAGGCCAAGTCTAAGGTGAGTAGCGATTCGCTTCGATAGCGAGTGAAACAGCCTCGCTACAAGAAGATAGCGAGTGAAACAGCCTCACTACAAGAAGAATGAGTTGCAGCGAGTCCAGATTGAACTGAGGAAGGGTTTTGACGAGGCCAAGTCTAAGGTGAGTAGCGATTCGCTTCGATAGCGAGTGAAACAGCCTCGCTACAAGAAGATAGCGAGTGAAACAGCCTCACTACAAGAAGAATGAGTTGCAGCGAGTCCAGATTGAACTGAGGAAGGGTTTTGACGAGGCCAAGTCTAAGGTGAGTAGCGATTCGCTTCGATAGCGAGTGAAACAGCCTCGCTACAAGAAGATAGCGAGTGAAACAGCCTCACTACAAGAAGAATGAGTTGCAGCGAGTCCAGATTGAACTGAGGAAGGGTTTTGACGAGGCCAAGTCTAAGGTGAGTAGCGATTCGCTTCGATAGCGAGTGAAACAGCCTCGCTACAAGAAGATAGCGAGTGAAACAGCCTCACTACAAGAAGAATGAGTTGCAGCGAGTCCAGATTGAACTGAGGAAGGGTTTTGACGAGGCCAAGTCTAAGGTGAGTAGCGATTCGCTTCGATAGCGAGTGAAACAGCCTCGCTACAAGAAGATAGCGAGTGAAACAGCCTCACTACAAGAAGAATGAGTTGCAGCGAGTCCAGATTGAACTGAGGAAGGGTTTTGACGAGGCCAAGTCTAAGGTGAGTAGCGATTCGCTTCGATAGCGAGTGAAACAGCCTCGCTACAAGAAGATAGCGAGTGAAACAGCCTCACTACAAGAAGAATGAGTTGCAGCGAGTCCAGATTGAACTGAGGAAGGGTTTTGACGAGGCCAAGTCTAAGGTGAGTAGCGATTCGCTTCGATAGCGAGTGAAACAGCCTCGCTACAAGAAGATAGCGAGTGAAACAGCCTCACTACAAGAAGAATGAGTTGCAGCGAGTCCAGATTGAACTGAGGAAGGGTTTTGACGAGGCCAAGTCTAAGGTGAGTAGCGATACGCTTCGATAGCGAGTGAAACAGCCTCGCTACAAGAAGATAGCGAGTGAAACAGCCTCACTACAAGAAGAATGAGTTGCAGCGAGTCCAGATTGAACTGAGGAAGGGTTTTGACGAGGCCAAGTCTAAGGTAAGAGCCCAAAAGGGAGGGTAACGCTATTTTACGGTCAGTAGCTTCAGTAAAAAGTAATACTTATGCGATTAATCCATTTTTACTTTCCTTATCCTATAGGAAGGGGAAGGAAAGTAATGTAATCGGGTCAAAATTTCGATGGTCAGTTTTTAGTGCCAAAACACGTTTTGAGGTCCCTAGAGCCTAAATCCAAAGTTTCAGCCATTGGTCCTATTTTTAGTGCCAAAACACGTTTTGAGGTCCCTAGAGCCTAAATCCAAAGTTTCAGCCATTGGTCCGTGTGTGTGTCTGTCTGTCTGTGTGTGTGTAAACCAAATATCTCGAGAACGGTAAGAGCTAGAGACTTGAAATTTATGTAGTAGATGTCAAATGTGACAAGGATGCGACACGAAACTTTTGGTTGAGATAGGTGCTGCTGTTGGCGGTATTTTGACCGCTTTTTGGCGGTTTTCAGCTATACCGACTAAACGGTTTTAGAGATATGTAAAAGTTTGCTATAAGAACAAGAACACCCAAAAATAAGCATCTATTCTCAATAGGATGAGGGAAAGTCGTTGATGTTCACACCAGATTTTTTTTCCCTTTAAGGAATCTAGATTTTTAAAAAGTAATCATAATCAATAATTATTATAGCCTCTTAAACAAAAACAAAAAAAAAAAAAAAAAAAAAAAAAAAAAAAAAAAAAACGAAATCCTAGATCACGAGTACCTAAATCTAACCTGATCAATTATCTATCTTGAAAAGAAGAACACAATAGCTTTTACTCTTCGCCAACTGTGAAGAGTAAAAGTTATTGTGTTCTTCTTTTCAAGATGAATCTTCACAAAGTTACGTCAGAATCTATCAATAAATTATCTATCTTATGTGAATTCTACTCTTTAAAAGACTCTTGTCATAGCGAAAATTTTTCCAAAATTTTCAGGTATTCTATTTTTATTTATCATTTATTTTTCATTTATTCATTTTTTTTTTTTCTGTCAAGTTTTATAAGCAACCATGTTTGATTTCAGTGTGATATCGCCAAATCAGAGTTGGAAATCTTCCTGAGTACGCAGAGTAAAGAGACCAAGAAGTTGGCAGATTTAGAGGCTAACCTGGAAAAAGTACAAACCACACTCACCGAGCGAAAAACGTAAGTATTGAAGGTAATATAGAGGTGTTTTTTTTTACTTTCTATTACTACAGTATAGTGAGCTATACTAGTAATGAGAAAGTATTGCAATCGGTCCAAATTTTCAAAATCGGGAAATAATAATAATAATAATAATAGTGCTTATTTATACTGCTCGCATAGGACTGAAAAGTCCCTTTACTCCAGCAGTAGGCTACTACTATTATTGTGGTCTAATTCTCAAATTATATTGAGGATAAAATTCCATACCTCGGCTAGGATTGAACCCACGCCCTCCTGTTTACCAGGCGAGCGCCTTGACCACTACACCACCGCTTGACCACTATGTTCAACATCTTTAACATCACTTCACTCGGTTAATTCAACTCTAATCTCCCCCCCCTCCCTCCCCCTAACAGGCTCTGTGAAGAGCTCACCACTCGAGTGCCTGCCATGGAGTCGGAGATAGCCGAATCCCGAGCCCGACTTGCCGATCTTACCCGAGAAGAAGCGAAGCTCCTCGATCAGGTTGAGAAGCTGGCCAGGGAAGTGAGTGAGAAACGAGAATCTATGCAGACTAGTCGGTCTAATAATCGACTCATCGATTTTGTGATGCAACTCAAGAGCGAAAACAGAGTGAGCGGCATATTGGGACGATTGGTAAGTTTATTATAACTCAGTCGCTCACTCACTCACTCACCCACTCACTTACTCATTCACTCACTAACTCTCCTACTCACTCACTCTTTACACAATAATTAGTTCAGGTAGGTAGATATACGATTTGTTAGTGAGAAACGATAATCTGTGCAAACGAGTCGGTCCAATAACCGACTCATCGATTTTGTGATGTAACTCAAGAGTGAAAACAGAGTGAGCGGCATATTGGGACGATTGGTATTGTAAGTAGGTACTTAGAATAATCAGTAGAGATGTGCATGGAGTGAGTGAGTCATAAAAAGTAACTCACTCATCAACTTCCTACACCATGGCCCTATAGGTAGGTACAGTATAGGGAGTTAGGATCTGACTCAGTAACAGAGTAGTTCACTGAAAAGAGTAGTTCTTTTCTTATAACTCACTCACTCACTCACTCCTTATACAACAAGTAGGTTTGTGAACAGTTCTTGTTTTAGCCATAGTAGAATAGAATATGCCTTGTTTATCCCGCTCGAATGAGACTAAAAAGTTCCTTCAGCCCAGCAGTCTATACAAGGTCTCGTGTATTTTAGGTATAAACATAGCAGGACATTGTGTACCAGCTTAGGTAAAAAAAAATCTCTTGAATTTATTAAGGGTGTCTCAAAAAATCCCTTCCCTCTCTCTCTACAGGGTGACCTCGGTGGTATCGATCAGAAATACGACATAGCCGTTTCCACGGCCTGTGGAGCGCTCAACTATATCGTAACGGAAACGGTGGAGGCCGGTGAAGCAGTTATAGCGGCCGTTAAACGACAGAATGTAGGCCGTGTCAATGTGATACCCCTGGATAAAATGCAACAGTACCACTCACAGTGCTATGATAAATATAGAACGTAAGTATTTTGTAGGCCGAAAGAGCCAAGTTTGTTGGGTTATTTTAGAGGCCGGAGGCCGTTTTTTCTTAGGCCTCAGTATACTTTCCGGAGACTTGCCATGGATTATACAACTCTTTACCTCCTACATTGTAACCACTGTACCATTTCCATGATAATAATAACAGTCTAATAGTAATAGTAAACTCACGGCATATTAGTGAAATAGGGCGCCAGTTTGCCTCCGTTGTGAATACAGTTGAGCACAGACCATGGATTTCGGAGACTTTTCCGTTAGCCTTTACCACAAATTTACGCTTCACTTTTTACTTTTTACAAATCTCTTCACTTTTTACTCTCAGAAAGTACTGACGAATGCTCGTCCGTGGAATGGAACCTCCAGGACAGGAGTTTCTTTTTTCATAATGATGGTACTCTCTGTAACTTTGTGAATTTCCATTTAAAATAAGAAATGAAAACATTTGGTGTTAACCCACAGAAACTCGTGTATTAAAAACGTCTCCCTTAACATGAGACACAGACTCTTTACCCCTTGGATTTTTTTTCCTGAGGGTTCTATGATGGCGCCCTCTAGTGTCTCAGAAATATGATTGAGAAATGGCAAAATTTCACCAAGAGGCCCTTTTTTTCAGATAACCATTGAAAATACATAAGTAGCCCGTGGCAGCAAGTGTGGTAACGCCATCACACCCAAAGAGTAAAAAATCGCCTCTATGTTGTCTCTGTAAGCACAGATTGGCATAAGGAATACGACTTATCTTTACTTCGATTTATCGAGATGTTCCATTAAACTGTTGTTATAATGGAACATCTTCAATCAATCAATCAATCAATGTACTTTATTGTATTTTCAATTTAAACAAATTGTTAACACATAACAAAAAACATAAAATAAAAAATATATGAAAATGAAAAATGAATCTTGTTCTAAGCTGACAGTCTAAATAAAGCACTACTTGTACTTTTTTCAGGCCAGAAAACGTACCTCGTCTCATCGACCTGATACAGGTTCAAGATGAAAAGATCCGTCTGGCTTTCTATTTTGCGACCCGAGAGACCCTGGTGGCACAAGATCTAAACCAGGCTAAACGTATTGGATACTCGGGTGGTGGTTACCGAATGGTCACACTAGAGGGCGCCATCATAGAACCCTCAGGTAAGACATAGATTCATAGAACCTTCAGGTAAAACTTATCGTGGATTCTACCAATGACTTAATGAGAGATTTCACTAATGGAAGAATTTTAATGGTCCAAAAAAAGAGTTTTTAATGATGCAAAAAAGAGTTCTTAAAAACTCCTCCTTTTTGGATGACTAAAAACTCTTGTTTGGATTATTAAAAACTCCTCAATGGATCATTAAAAATTCTCTCATTAGTGAAATCTCTCATTAAGTCATTGGTGAAATCCACCATTAGTGTTTCGCGACACGAGAGACCCTGGTGGCACAAGATCTAAACCAGGCCAAACGTATTGGATACTCGGGTGGTGGTTATAGAATGGTGACACTAGAGGGCGCCATCATAGAACCCTCAGGTAAGACTTGGTATATCATAGAACTTTCAGGTAAAACTTATCGTGGATTCTACCAATGACTTAATGAGAGATTTCACTAATGGAAGAATTTTAATGGTAAAAAAAGAGTTTTTAATGATGCAAAAAAGAGTTTTTAAAAACTCCTCCTTTTTGGATGACTAAAAACTCTTGTTTGGATTATTAAAAACTCCTCTATGGATCATTAAAAATTCTCTAGTAAGATCTCTCATTAAGTCATTGGTGAAATCCACCATTAGTATTTCGCGACACGAGAGACCCTGGTGGCACAAGATCTAAACCAGGCTAAACGTATTGGATACTCGGGTGGTGGTTACCGAATGGTGACACTAGAGGGCGCCATCATAGAACCCTCAGGTAAGACTTAGTATATCATAGAACCTTCAGGTAAAATTTATCGTGGATTTTACCAATGACTTAATGAGAGAATTCACTAATGGGAGAATTTTTAATGGTCCAAAAAAAGAGTTTTTAATGATGCAAAAAAGAGTTTTTAAAAACTCCTCCTTTTTGGATGACTAAAAACTCTTGTTTGGATTATTAAAAACTCCTCTATGGATCATTAAAAATTCTCTCGTTAGTGAAATCTCTCATTAAGTCATTGGTGAAATCCACCATTAGTATTTCGCGACACGAGAGACCCTGGTGGCACAAGATCTAAACCAGGCCAAACGTATTGGATACTCGGGTGGTGGTTACCGAATGGTGACACTAGAGGGCGCCATCATAGAACCCTCAGGTAAGACTTAGTATATCATAGAACCTTCAGGTAAAACTTATCGTGGATTTTACCAATGACTTAATGAGAGATTTCACTAATGGGAGAATTTTAATGGTAAAAAAAAGAGTTTTTAATGATGCAAAAAAGAGCTTTTAAAAACTCCTCCTTCTTGGATGACTAAAAACTCTTGTTTGGATTATTAAAAACTCCTCTATGGATCATTAAAAATTCTCTCATTAGTAAAATCTCTCATTAAGTCATTGGTGAAATCCATCATTAGTGTTTCGCGACACGAGAGACCCTGGTGGCACAAGATCTAAACCAGGCCAAACGTATTGGATACTCGGGTGGTGGTTACCGAATGGTGACACTAGAGGGCGCCATCATAGAACCCTCAGGTAAGACTTAGTATATCATAGAACCTTCAGGTAAAATTTATCGTGGATTTTACCAATGACTCAATGAGAGATTTCACTAATGGAAGAATTTTAATGGTAAAAAAAAGAGTTTTTAATGATGCAAAAAAGAGTTTTTAAAAACTCCTCCTTAAGAATTTTAATGGTAAAAAAAAGAGTTTTTAATGATGCAAAAAAGAGTTTTTAAAAACTCCTCCTTTTTGGATGACTAAAAGCTCTTGTTTGGATTATTAAAAACTCCTCTATGGATCATTAAAAATTCTCTCATTAGTGAAATCTCTCATTAAGTCATTGGTAAAATCCACGATAAATTTTACCTGAAGGTTCTATGAAGTAAGATCTCTCATTAAGTCATTGGTGAAATCCACCATTAGTATTTCGCGACACGAGAGACCCTGGTGGCACAAGATCTAAACCAGGCCAAACGTATTGGATACTCGGGTGGTGCTTACCGAATGGTGACACTAGACGGCGCCATCATAGAACCCTCAGGTAAAGTAGTCAGGATCAAAGGATTTGAGTGTAATAAAAAATCTTGTATCAAAAAATTTTGTGAAAAAAGAGCTTATTGTGAGGAACTATGGATTTGTTCTTTTTCCTTTTATGACTTTTTGATCCCGAGATAAATCGCTTTGAAAAATACATGGCACTTTTTCACTTTTGTGCTCATTGTTTAATTTAGATCGTGAATTTCGTTGGATTTCGTCAGAGAATGCCACAGTATTCAACTATACTTCTCCGTTGCGAATAAAACCTAGACGAAATTTCATCTTTAACCTAACCGAATCCTTCTCTCCCAGGAACGATGTCTGGAGGTGGTTCGAACCCGATCCGCGGTCTGATGGGCCGCAAAGCCACCGTCTCCACGGACACCTCCCTTGTGAAAGATCTGGAGGTGAAAGAAAAGCGGCTCGCCTCGCTGGAAACAGAACTGAGGATACTTAGTCAGCAAAAGATGGAGGTGGAAACCCAGCTGAATTGTACTGGCAACGAGTTGAAATATAAGAAGCAGGAATATGATACGTGCCTTATTGATGTGAAGGTAAGTCGATCATCTTCTTCCCTGTGAAAACGTAAAGTCGTGAGGAGCGCTAGTTCTTTTTGAGCTTTTTCCCTGTAGAGCCCTAAATAGCGGAATTTTGGTCCGGAATAACGGCCGAACCGTACCTTCTGGAAACAGGGCCCAAGATATTTTTGAATCTTGAAAAAAGTGGACTGGAATTTTTGAAAAAATGGACTGTAAAACCGAGAAAAGTCAGGGAATTTAATTGTTTGATTTTGGTAGACACCCAGAAAAACGGCGGTGAAACACTCTCTTTTAAAAACAACAACAAACAACAGTCGGAATAACTAGATAATTATGTACTTAGTTATATGTATTAAATTTATTAGGTATACAAATCATACAGCAAGTTTGAATAAGACGTTTGAATTGATGACAATACAAAGAATCGTCCCCGGAGACTTTTTCATTAGCCTTTACCACAAATTTACGCTTCACTTTTTACTTTTTACAAATTTACTCTTCATTTTTTACTCTCAGAAAGTACTGACGAATGCCCGTCCGTGGAATGGAACCTGCAGGACAGGAGTTTATTTTTTCATAATGATGGCACTCTCTTGTTATAATTGAACATCTTCAATCAATCAATCAATCAATCAATCAATCAATCAATGTACTTTATTGTATTTTCAATTTAAACAAATTGTTAACACATAACAAAAAACATAAAATAAAAAATATATGAAAATGAAAATAGAATCTTGTTCTAAGCTGACAGTCTAAACAAAGCACTACTTGTATTTTTTTCAGGCCAGAAAATGTACCTCGTCTCATCGACCTGATACAGGTTCAAGATGAAAAGATCCGTCTGGCTTTCTATTTTGCGACCCGAGAGACCCTGGTGGCACAATGATAATAATAACAGTCTAATAGTAATAAATAGTAAACTCACGACATATTAGTGAAATAGGGCGCCAGTTTGCCTCC
>NW_007379864.1:0-5090 GCF_000475195.1 Diaphorina citri
GATTGGATCAGATTAGATCCATCACAATATTGATATCAATGTTAGCCTATTTAGCCCTGACCGGTGAGGTCCAAGGTAATCAATCTAGAATTCTAGATCGAAAAATGATAAAATTGAAGAAGTTCAAAATGAATCAAATTTCAAAAAACCAATCAGATGGTATTTACTGAACACCTCTTTACTAATTGAAACTTGAAAGATCAATTTTTACTCGATCCCAAGCTATTCATTTCTGAGACAACTGTCTGGTACTTCTGGGAGTAGTGGGCTACCACGCAGCTACTGGCAATGAAGTGTTTGTCTGCCCATATACATTTTGAATACAAAATCGAAAAATCTCTCAGATAAGCATCTTCTCAAATGACCAACAAGTCCAGAATGCAATTAGAAGAGATATCTGGGCTACCACACAGCTACTGGCAATGAAGTGTTGTCTGCCCATACATTTTGAATACAAAATCGAAAAATCTCTCAGATAAGCATCTTCTCAAATGACCAACAAGTCCAGAATGCAATTAGAAGAGATATTGTGAGCTGTGAGGTCTGAAATACACGAGGGTGTCGTGCTCTTTCAACTTGTTTGATAGGAGTCCAAGGTGTAACTTGGAGCCTTGGAGAATAAATCCGATTTATGTTCCATATTAAATAAATATGTACTTTTCTGTACTGTGAGAACTTTTCTTATGTTCTGATATTCCTCTTGAGACAATCATAGTGACTGACGTGACTGTAATAGTGGCTAAATATGTAAGTTAGATATTAAATAAAAAAATACCTATGTACTTTTTTGTACTGTGAGAACTTTTCTTATGTTTTGATATTCCTCTTGAGACAATCATAGTGACTGACGTGACTGTAATAGTGGCTAAATATGTAGGTCAAGGCACCTACTGACTTTTCATCGTTACGAAACTTTCCAAGTTCACTGACTAGACACACGCGTTTGACCTCATCAATGACCGTTCTATTTATATCACGAACTACAAAAGTCGCAAATTTTTAAAAATTTCAATTAAAAGCATCGAAAAATCCACGTGAATAAATAATGCTTTTAGGATGTTTCTTTCTTATTTTCAATTCTAAAAATAATATTTCTTCTAAACGTTTCATGTCTCGATTAAATTCAAGGTGGGCATTTGCTACTGGAAATATTCGGTTAGAAAATATCCATTTCGGTCGGGATTCAAATCCAATATCTCCTAGTTGAGAGTCAATGTGTGACATCTCCACCTCAGGGACGTCAGTCGGTCTAAGTCAAGGTGGACATTTGCTACTGGAAATATTCGGTTAGAAAATTTCCATTTCGGTCGGGATTCAAATCCAATATCTCCTAGTTGAGAGTCAATGTGTGACATCTCCACCTCAGGGACGTCAGTCGGTCTAAGATATCTTTAACTACAAAACTCCAGGAAAATCACAATCTTGAGAGGGACAAAAAAATCTAACCTCAAAGATCTAACCTAGCCCAAGAGAGCCGGGGTTTATAAACTCCAGGAAAATCACAATCTTGAGAGGGACAAAAAAATCTAACCTCAAAGATCTAACCTAGCCCAAGAGAGCCGGGGTTTATAAAAATCCCCGGAACCCCTTTTTTCCTGCACTCCTACTAACCAAGAAGGCATGAAAGCACTCCCGTTAGTCTAGCAATGAGCACTCTGTTAGTAGAACTTCTCTCGTTCCAGCTATAAGCCCTATTGGATTTTCCTTTCATTATTTTCATGTAGGTAGTTTTTTTTTTGCCTAGTAGGTTTTGATGATGAATCTTCACCCTCTTCTTTCTGTCATCTTCCCTTCTTCTTGTTATCTTCTCTTCTTTCTGTCATCTTCCCTTCTTCCTGTTATCTTCCCCGGGTCCAAAGTTCATCCCTAGCATAACTAGACGACACCTCTTGACCTTTTTGTGTGTATATGTATGGCCTGTTATCTTCCCCGGGTCCAAAGTTCATCCCTAGCATAACTAGACGACACCTCTTGACCTTTTTGTGTGTATATGTATGGTGTATGTGTACTGTGAATATTTTTTTCATGTTTTTCTCGTCCTTGTTGAAGTTGTTTTGCGGCTCTTTAGGTATTTGTTTTTTCATCCGTGGACTGTGAATATTTTTTTCATGTTTTTCTCGTCCTTGTTGAAGTTGTTTTGCGGCTCTTTAGGTATTTGTTTTTTCAGTACTGTGAATATTTTTTTCATGTTTTTCTCGTCCTTGTTGAAGTTGTTTTGCGGCTCTTTAGGTATTTGTTTTTTCAACTGTGAATATTTTTTTCATGTTTTTCTCGTCCTTGTTGAAGCTGTTTTGCGGCTCTTTAGGTATTTGTTTTTTCATCCGTGGCTCTTTTCCCCCAAAATGACATTTTTGTCTTCGTTCTTTCTGGATCCTCTTTTCCCTGGAAAGTAGGCCCAAGTTGAACTGTTCCAGTAGTGATCTGGGCATTAGTAATGTCCTTCCTGCTATCTTTTCTCCCTTTCAGGTTAGGTACAATTTCGCTTTGCCAATTTCTTCTCCATTCCCTTTTCAATTTTCTCTTCCTTTTCCTCCTCCCCATTCTAATTTTCATCCTCCTCTTCCTTCTTCTATTCTTTATACTTTTTTAGCCTTCTTTTCTTTATACTCTTTTTCCTTCTCTTCCTTTACCTATTTCTCCTCTTTCTTCTTCCTTCGCCTCCTTCCTTATTTCTCCTCATTCTTCTTCTTTCTCTTCTTCCTAACCCCGTGTAACCCCCCCTCCCCTCTTTCTTTCCATCCACTCCTCTTTCCGCCCTCATCCCCTCCCACACTCTACAGTGGCCAACCACCAAGCATTTCTCTCAAAGTACCACTCTTCCCTCACAAGCCACCTTTCCTCAAATTGAGGCACACTTAAAACCTCATCAAGCATACACAACATGCTTGTAACACTTTTGAGTTCCTTTTTTCATTATTATTATTTTAGTTTTTTTTCTATGTAAGTGTGTGTGTTTGAATTTGTGTTTCAATTTTTTATGCTCGAAATCTGGTGAGCTTTTTTTTCGTGAAAGGAGAATTTTAGCTTTTTTCTATGTAAGTGTGTGTGTTTGAATTTGTGTTTCAATTTTTTATGCTCGAAATCTGGTGAGCTTTTTTTTCGTGAAAGAAGATGCGAAAAAAAGGTACTCTCTTCAACTCTATGGAAATTTGAGGGAAAAAAAGTTGTGGGAGTGAAAAACTTGGTGAAAGAGAACGAAGAAGTGGAGGAGGAGGAAGAGGAGGAGGAGGAGGAGGAGGAAGAAGAAGAAGAAGAGGAGGAAGAAGAAGAAGAAGAAGAAGAAGAAGAGGACTTGAATAAGAAGAAAGATGTGGTGAAACGAAAGAATAAGAAGTGTTTTTGGGTGAGTAGGTAAATGTACCAAATGCCGACCCCAAATGAAATTGGGAAAATGGCAAAGTGAAAGAAGAATCTTGATTATTGTTTGATTTTTGATTCCTCAATTGCAAGAAAATACTCCTTCCTTTTTGGAGGTCCTTTCTTCAGAAGAGGTTTGATAGAGGGAACTGTAAGTAACAAAGGAGGTCTTACTATCCCGAAAGCTAAGAGAGAAAAAAGCCTTCCTTGAACGAACCTTAATCTGTTTAAAACTTTAAACACCCCGGGCGGGAATCGAATCCGCCACCCAACTTTTAACTAAATTCCGTTTATCTATGAGCTATTCAATTTTTGCCTTTTACAGTGGACTTCCAGAGAAGGGTTAACAGAGAATTAATTCACCGAATCTTGAGATCATCAATCTAAAGTGTCTATTATTGTGAGCGCCACCCAGCCACCCAGCTTGATTTTAGAGATCTAAGTAGTCTCCCATTACCGGTGAGCCTGGTTACTAAATGGATGGGAGACAATGGTGCATTGTGTTCTCTCTCTCTCTCTCTCTCTCTCTCTCTCTCTCTCTCCCTCTGCCTCTCTCTCTCTCTCTCTGCAGGGTTGAGGAATGAAACCACTGACTTGAAAATAAAGAGGCTAAGTTAAAAAAAAAAAAAAAAAAACATACATACATACATATAGATAGGTAGGTACCTATGTAAGCTACGTAGGTATCTAACATAGTACATTGCTGTCATTGGTTGAATTTTGCAGACGGTGACATTTTGACCTGGTTTTCGTCAGGTAAAGTGGAAGAGCTGAAGGAGGAGTTTTCGAGTTTTACATCGAGAAAGCAGAAAAAAAGGCGTAATTCTTGTCTAAATCTAACAGCTGGGTAAACCATTTCATTACAAGTGGTTCTTTGAGCTTAATACTAGGAGACTGTTTGGGCTTGGTCTTTGAGAATACTCGGATTTGGAAAACCACTTGCGGTGGTAGACCTTAGCCTAAAATTTCTCTGATTATAACTTTACATAGAGCGTGGTTAGTATATGGATGGATGACAAGGATGTCAACTGCTCTGTCTATTCGGGGGGTGCCCACATCATTTGTTTTTCATGCCTGGAGCTCTCATCTTAAATACCAAACTACATTACTCACAGTACTTTCCAATACTTAGCACAGTAATTTCACACCACAGTCACAGCGGTGCATTGATAGGAAAGAAAAAGAGAAGAAGGAGGATGAAGAAGAGGAGGAGCAGAAGAAGAAGAGGAAGAAGAAACTGCAGAGGAGGAGGGAGGAGAGGAAGGAGAAGAGAAGAAAGAGAGAAAGAAGAGAAATGGAAGGTAGAGAAGTTATTTCAAACAGAATAATAAGACACGGATGAGGTGGAGAGAGAGAGAGAAAGGGAGAGAAATAAAGAGAGAGAGAGAGAGAGAGAGAGAGAAAGGGAGAGCGCGAAAATGTAAGGAAGAGTAGAGAGGAGAGGGCTTATGTACGGATAAATACAGCGAAAATAAGGGAAAGGTTTTCTCCCATCCCCTCCAAGGGTAAGGAAGAGGGGAGGGGACATGTAGGTACCTAAATATGGCAGGGGAAATATTAGATGGGAAGAAGGTTGGAGGGGGGGATATATGGAGGTGGAAAAGAAGAGAGGGGGAGGGTAAGATTGACGAGTTCCCGATATCTCACGACACCTCATCATGAGAGAGAGAGAGAGAGAGAGAGAGAGAGAGAGAGAGAGAGAGAGAGAGAGAGAGAGAGAGAGAGAGAGAGAG
>NW_007379864.1:5100-36939 GCF_000475195.1 Diaphorina citri
GCTGGACCCATAATATCTTATCACACCTTCTTTGACACCCATAAGAGAATAACCGTCGTAGATCGCCATTCAAAGAGACTTTGCTACCAGTGTCTTTGGTGTGCTGTCTTCAAATGAAGCTTTAGAAGAAATCTTCGTACTTCTTGAAGGTTTGAAAGAAATCTTTATGTTTCTGGTGTTGTGTTAAAGTAAGATGCGTGAAATTTGGTATGCAGAGAGAGATTGTGCAAAATTACAAGAAGAGTCTTCTTGATCGTATGGCAGTGATGTCCCAGCAAGTTCTCCCCACTTCAACGTGTAGAGTCGACACTGATTTAATGATACAAGTGAGACTCTTAGAGAAAGCTCTCCTACAGCTTTCAACACCAGCGATGATGAGCGGCGGAAAAAGTGAAATTTGGTATGCAGAGAGAGAGAGAGAAATAGTGCAAAATTACAAGATTCAAGAAGAGTCTTCTTGATCGTATGGCAGTGATGTCCCAGCAAGTTCTCCCCACTTCAACGTGTAAAGTCGACACTGATTTAATGATACAAGTGAGACTCTTAGAGAAAGCTCTCCTACAGCTTTCAACACCAGCGATGATGAGCGACGGAAAAAAAGCACTTGAGAAAGCGATGTGCTGATCTGATGGGACAGAATGCTTCCTCAGATAAAAAGTGACATAGGCATCTCCAGTATCTCCACTAATAACCTATTTTCAAAGGTTATTAGTGGAGACGCCAATCCAGGTGGACAAAATGCATTTCTGTACAGCCGGAAAAAAAGCACTTGAGAAAGCGATGTGCTGATCTGATGGGACAGAATGCTTCCTCAGATAAAAAGTGACATAGGCATCACCACTAATAACCTATTTTCAAAGGTTATTAGTGGAGACGCCAATCCAGGTGGACAAAATGCATTTCTGTACAGCTACAAATCTAATTGATTTGGCTAACTGGAATGGAATGTTACTGAACGCCAGTGGTGTTTACATGAGGCCAGTAGCTGGACTGGTTGCAGGTCCTAGCCTTTAGTAATCCAGCTGTAATTAGCTATTTCTTAGCTGTCAGCTCTTTGTCCAGCTGAAATTAGCTATTTATCTAGCTTTATTATTACGAGTAGATAAGCTGTTCTTCCACTGTTTATAGTTTCACAGTCAGTCGCTATTCTACTCAACTGGTTACAGGCCTAGCCTTTAGTAATCCAGCTGTAATTAGCTATTTCTTAGCTGTCAGCTCTTTATCCAGCTGAAATTAGCTATTTATCTAGCTTTATAACGCCAGTGGTGTTTACATGAGGCCAGTAGCTGGACTGGTTACAGGCCCTAGCCTTTAGTAATCCAGCTGTAATTAGCTATTTCTTAGCTGTCAGCTCTTTATCCAGCTGAAATTAGCTATTTATCTAGCTTTATGACTGGTTACAGGCCCTAGCCTTTAGTAATCCAGCTGTAATTAGCTATTTATCTAGCTTTATTATTACGAGTAGATAAGCTGTTCTTCCACTGTTTATAGTTTCACAGTCAGTCGCTATTCTACTCGCTGTTCTTCCACTGTTTATAGTTCCACAGTCAGTCGCTATAGTCTACTCCCCGGTTAACCTTTAACAGTCAGACACAACAGCACTTTAGATGAGATAAATTTTACATACAGCAATATTTATTTAGATTGGACTGTTCTTCCACTGTTTATAGTTCCTCAGTCAGTCGCTATAGTCTACTCCCCGTTAACCTTTAACAGTCAGACAGAACAGCACTTTAGATGAGATAAATTTTACATACAGCAATATTTATTTAGATTGGATCAGATTAGATCCATCACAATATTGATATCAATTCCTATAAATTAGGGTAAGGTAAGGTATTAAGGTAGGTACCGATTAGAAGTAATAATATTTTAAGTAGAGCTTATTAAAAATAGGTACCTAGTGCTCAAAGAGAGTTAAATATTCCCTTTACCCCAGTAGTATATGCTAAAAGGCTATTATGTACTACTATTACAGATTGTGGTCAGATTCTTAAACAATGTTGAGGTTGAAATTCCATACCTACGCTATATACTATCGCTGGAATTGAACCCACGCCCTCCTAATTACCAGACAACCATCTTGACCACTTTAAGTTATTTAATATCTACATTAGTTTTTATTTATTTATAATTTACAAAACCAAAGAAAACTTCCTATCCTCTAAGTACAGGCATCCTGTATTGGATTGGAAGGAAATGATTCAAATGAGATAAATTTTACATACAGGAATATTTATTTAGATTGGATCAGATTAGTTCCATCACAATATTGATATCAATGTTAGCCTATTTAGCCCTGACCGGTGAGGTCCAAGGTATCAATCTAGAATTCTAGATCGAAAAATGATAAAATTGAAGAAGTTCAAAATGAATCAAATTCGAAAAAACCAATCAGATGGTATTTACTGAACACCTCTTTACTAATTGAAATTTGAAAGATCAACTTTTACTCGATCCCAAGCTATTCATTTCTGAGACAACTGTCTGGTACTTCTGGGAGTAGTGCTGGGCTACCAAATGATTCAATTAAATAAATCAAACATACAAGAAACAATTAAAAAAGCAAGACAGAGAACATAATGAGTAGTAAGAACTCTGACACAAAATATTCTTCCCATGTTTCGAATTAGAACCCATTTTAAACATCGACTAATTAAACATCGGAATTAACCCTGAGGAGCATTGGTATCCCAAACGCCGACTCCAAATGAAATTGGGGAAATGGCAAAGTGAAAGAAGAATCTTGATTATTGTTTGATTTTTGATTCCTCAATTGCAAGAAAATACTCCTTCCTTTTTGGAGGTCCAGAATTAGAACCCATTTTAAACATCGACTAATTAAACATCGGAATTAACCCTGAGGAGCATCAGTATCCCTGAGGAGCGTTTTGCCGACTCCAAATGAAATTGGGAAAATGGCAAAGTGAAAGAAGAATCATAGGTCTAAATTGCAAGAAAATACTCCTACCTTTTGGTTGGAGGTCCTTTCTTCAGAAGAGGTTTGATAGAGGGAACTGTAAGTAACAAAGGAGGTCTTACTATCCCGAAAGCTAAGAGAGAAAAAAGCCTTCCTTGAACGAACCTTAATCTGTTTAAAACTTTAAACACCCCGGGCGGGAATCGAATCCGCCACCCAACTTTTAACTGAATTCCGTTTGAGGAGCATTTGCCGACTCCAAATGAAATTGGGAAAATGGCAAAGTGAAAGAAGAATCATAGGTCTAAATTGCAAGAAAATACTCCTACCTTTTGGAGTCATACAGAAGAAATCAAAAAAAGTCAGAAAGAAACTACCCAAAAAGTCATAAAGAAGCAACGCAAAAACTCCTAAAGAAGCAATCGTAAAAGCCATACAGAAGAAATCTGAAAAGTCATAAAGGAGAAATCCAAAATAAAGAAGCAATCTAAAGAGACATAGAAAAACAACTCGAAAAGTTACAGGGAAGCAACCCAAAATAAAGAAGCACTCTAAAGAGACATAGAGAAACAACCCAGAAAGTTATAGGGAAGCAACCCAAATAAAGCCACCATGGCGATGGAGGACCTTCCCCCGATAGCTCCAGGACACAAGGTACGAGTCATAGTGTTCAACACCGGTACAGAGTACATCACCACTGTCCAATATCCAGTCATTTGTAGGTAGTAGGTAGGGTATACTCATATGTACATCACAATTCATACATTAGGTACATTATTCTAAGATCATATAGGGGTTTTCTGGCCGTCTTGACAACCCTATAACGGTAAATTTACTACAACCCTAAAAAAATATTTGTTTTTTTTCCATCACACATGGGTAATTTGTTTTAATTAGACCAATGTTGCCACCTGGACATCCCTCCCCCCCTAGGCAGGGGTGAGGGGAGATGGGGTGACTACTAGGACTTGATGACAAGTTGCACGGGGGGGTCCAAGAATCGGAAACGATTTCGAAAAATCGTACCTATACATCCGGTTTTAATTGATTTTTGGAAGCTTTCCAACCCTTAAAGAGTGCACCTGCCTCTTTCAAATCTTCTTCATTGCTGCCATTCTAAGCGGCGTTTACTATGTGGTCCGATGGTTGAGCCGCCAAGATGCCTTGTGGGCGGCCTTGAAAGGTCAAAGAGATAAGGAAGGCGAAAACAGCGAAGAGGAAAACGAAGAAGGAGAAGAGGGAGAGGAAGAGGAAGATAGTGAAAAGAAGGTAAGCACTGAGCAGTAGTTGAGTTAACTCACGAAGAGGAAAACGAAGAAGGAGAAGAGGGAGAGGAAGAGGAAGATAGTGAAAAGAAGGTAAGCACTGAGCAGTAGTTGAGTTAACTCGCGAAGAGGAAAACGAAGAAGGAGAAGAGGGGGAGGAAGAGGAAGATGGTGAAAAGAAGGTAAGCACTAAGCACTGAGCAGTAGTTGAGTTAACTCATTTATGGCCGATCTTACCGCTGCGTGTTAACCAGTTAACACAGTGTCAAGGGTTTTCTTTCAACCATTTGATTTACACAGGCCACAGCCAGCCTAGTTAGCTTAGTTGGTAGTGCGTCTGCCTTGTAAGCGCTAGGCCGCGGGTTCGATTCCCGCCCGGGGCGGATTTACTGAGCATTAACATAGTGTCAAGGTCTTTCAAGTCAATCATTTTTCACAGGCCAGACAAGCCAGTATGAAAGCCCTCTGAAGAGTCTTTGATGGCCGAATAGGTCCTAGGGTCATTTTCTCTTGATCTCTTGATGGACCCGTGATTTCAGCGATTGTTGATGTCTCTCCAATGCTGCAGGTCGCAAAGCTTCCATCTATCTCTCAAAGTTTTATTTTAATAAAATCTGATTTTTGGCGCTCAAATACTTTTTCAACATACAAATTATTTGCTCATCGAGTTCCTGAAGCACGGTGGAAGGAGATAATGCTTTTGTTTGGTGGAGGTTTTCTATTTTATAAAATAATTTGGCTCGGATAATCAAAATCGGGGAAAGTTGAAAATTGATGAATGATTGAGAGGTAAAAGAGGACCGCAATGTCCGCAATTGGGACTGAGAACTAGAACTTGGTTCTGACATCTGATTCGCTAAACTTTGACCCAAAGTTTAAAATTAGCCAATCAGATTGACTTGATCCAACGAGTTTAACTTAACCCAAGTTTAAAATCAGATTGTGGTCCTGGCCATCCGTGGGGTCTTGGTTCGTGATTTTTGGCGCTCAAATACTTTTCCAACATCCAAATTATTTGCTCATCGAGTTCCTGAAGCACGGTGGAAGGAGAAAATGCTTTTATTTGGTGGAGGTTTTCTATTTTATAAAACAATTTGGCTCGGATAACCAAAATTGGGGAAAGGTTGAAAATTGATGAATGATTGAGAGGTAAAAGAGGACCGCAATGTCCGCAATTGGAACTGAGAACTAGAACTTGGTTCTGACATCTGATTCGCTAAACTTTGACCCAAAGTTTAAAATTAACCAATCAGATTGACTTGATCCAACGAGTTTAAGTTAACCCAAGTTTAAAATCAGATTGTGGTCCTGGCCATCCGTGGGGTCTTGGTTCACAGGATTCAATTAGATAATGAACAGCTGTTTTTTTCCGGATAGCCTAATTTCGGAGCTGCTGTTCAACCACACAGCTGGTAAGTTTTTAAGCCATAACTTAACCCAAGTTTAAAATCAGATTGTGGTCCTGGCCATCCGTGCGGTTCACATGATTCAATTAGATAATTAACAGCTGTTTTTTTCGGATAGGCTAATTTCGGATCTGCTGTTCAACCAACAGCTGGTAGGTACCTATACGTTTTAAACCTACCATAAATCAATTACCGTAACACTCTGATGGACGTTGTAGGCAGTAGGTAGGGTAAGTACGTATACAATGTGTGCACATACATTACATAATTCCAAGATCATCTAGGGATTCTAGAGAACCCAAAAAGTTATAGGGAAGCAACCCAAATAAAGCCACCATGGCGGTGGAGGACCTTCCCCCGATAGCTCCAGGAACCAAGGTACGAGTCATAGTGTTCAACACCGGTACAGAGTACATCACCACTGTCCAATATCCAGTCAGTGACTATAATTGGTGCACCTGCCTCTTTCAAATCTTCTTCATTGCTGCCATTCTAAGCGGCGTTTACTATGTGGTCCGATGGTTGAGCCGCCAAGATGCCTTGTGGGCGGCCTTGAAAGGTCAGAGAGATAAGGAAGGCGAAAACAGCGAAGAGGAAAACGAAGAAGGAGAAGAGGGAGAGGAAGAGGAAGATGGTGAAAAGAAGGTAAGCACTGAGCAGTAGTTGAGTTAACTCATTTATGGCCGATCTTACCGCTGAGTGTTAACCAGTTAACACAGTGTCAAGGGTTTTCTTTCAACCATTTGATTTACACAGGCCACAGCCAGCCTAGTTAGCTTAGTTGGTAGTGCGTCTGCCTTGTAAGCGCTAGGCCGCGGGTTCGATTCCCGCCCGGGGCGGATTTTATCCTGATCGTTCGTTCTCGGAACGGCTGGCTTTCTCCTATCCTGTCTTCCTTCTCTCTTCGATTTCGGGACGACAAGACCATAGCATGGTTAGTATAATGGAAGGGTGACCAACATATCAAATGCTCTGCCTATTAATTGGGAGTACCCATCATTTGTTTTTCATGCCTGGAGCTCTCATCATAAACACCAAAGTGCATTACTCACAGTACTTTCCAATACTTAGCACAGTAATTTCACACCACAGTCACAGCGGTGCATTGATAGGAAAGAAAAAGAGAAGAAAGGCCAAAACAACACGCATTACACGATATCAATAAAAGAAGGTATGCATTAAAAATTAGACCCACTTTTTCTCTAAATTCAACCCAAGTGAACGAAATGTGCAGACACCCAACGAAATTGGATTGTAACACTGTCAACTGAGGAAAAGTCACGTTAGATCCTCACCGTTCGCAAAAAAAGAGCAATCGAAAGAGTCAGAAATAAGCAACCCAAAAAAGTCACAGAGAAGCAGCCCAAAAAGCAACGCAAAAACTCCTGGCATATGAAAATGAAAACAATGAGAGTAGTGAGGATTTGGAGGAGAATGAAAAAGAGGATGAGAAGAAATAATTCAAGTTTGTAGGAGGGAATCAAAGTTGCCTCCTAGAACCCAAAATCATCCGATTTGGGTCCATATTCGTAGAAGCTTAACCAACCTTCAGGGCTGTTTGCCCCTACACCTAAGCATTAGATTGGGCTTTTTGTGTGTGAAATTTGGGTCCAAAATCAAAGTTGCCTCCAAGAACCCAAAATCATCCGATTTGGGTCCATATTCGTAGAAGCCTTCAGGGCTGTTTGCCCCTACACCTAAGCATTAGATTGGGCTTTTTGTGTGTGAAATTTGGGTCCAAATAAAAAGTCACATATACACTTTTAGGACGGTTCCATTGACTTCCTATTTGTTTTACATCATTAAAAAGACAGTTTGTCAATTGTAAGGGAATTAGTTCCCTAAGGGAACTAAGAAGAACCAAGAACACAATACCTTTACAAAACACAACACGAATTATTTACAGCTTTACATCTGTTTTCCTTAAAAAAAAAAAAGAAGAAATAGAATAGAACAGGAGGTAGATAGAGTTCGAGGTACAAAGTTTTGACTAATTATTCTGTAGTCAAGGATGCAGGGATGCAGTCTTTTGTTCTCTTACGCAGACATTTGTCAGACAACCTGAGACAAGAGCCAAAAGAAGAAGAAGAAGAAGAAGTAAAGCTTAGTCTGAATTCTATAAAAAAGTAAATCAAATCCTCTTTGTTTATTTATTCTCGAAACTAAGCCTGGATGTCTGCTCATTTCTTTAAGAAGGAGGAAGAGGAAAAGGAGGAGAAAGGGAAAGGTAAGAAATAGACAGACAGGAGGAAACATGAAGGAAATGGAGGAGGGAAAGAAAAGGGAAAAATACAGAAGAAGAAGGAGAAGGTAAGAAACAGAAGAGGGGAAAAAAGAAGGAAGAAAAGGAGAAGAAAAGAAAAAGGAATCTTGGAGGAGACGAAGTTGAGGAGAGGGAGAAGGAACACACAGAGGTTCAATAAGGGGGATGAAAAAGGGGAGAGGAGGAAGAGAGAGATAAGGAATAGAATAAAAATCCCTGTAAAAAAGAAGGGAGGCAAGGAGAAAAGGAGAAGAAAAAGGAATCTTGGAGGAGACGAAGTTGAGGAGAGGAGAAGGAACACACAGAGGTTCAATAAGGGGGATGAAAAAGGGGAGAGGAGGAAGAGAGAGATAAGGAATAGAATAAAAATCCCTGTACCATGTGTCAAATGTCAGAACAGAGTAAGTGTAAAGTCTTGAGTCCTGGGATTGAGACTATTGGGATTCGGGTTACGAGGTGAAAAAGAAAAGAAGAAGAAGGAGGAGGAGGAGAAGAAGAAGAAGGAGAAGAAGAAGAAAAAGGAGGAGGAGGAGCAGAATCAGAAAAGATGAGGATGCGGAAAAAAAATATCCTCCTTATATTTATTTATTTACCTACTGTGTACCTAAAGAAGAAGAAGAGGAAGGAGAAGAAGAAGAAAAAGGAGGAGGAGGATAAGAAGAGGAAGGAGAAAAAGAACAAGGAGGCGGAGGAGGAGGAGGAGGAGCAGAATCAGAAAAGATGAGGATGCGGAAAAAAAATATCCTCCTTATATTTATTTATTTACCTACTGTGTACCTAAAGAAGGAGGAGGAGAAGAAGAAGAGGAAGGAGAAGAAGAAGAAAAAGGAGGAGGAGGAGAAGAAGAGGAAGGAGAAAAAGAACAAGGAGGAGGAGGAGGAGCAGAATCAGAAAAGATGAGGATGCGGAAAAAAAATATCCTCCTTATATTTATTTAAAATATCCTCCTTTTATTTATTTACCTACTGTGTACCTAGGTAAGTATAGGTATTAGGAGTGTATAGGTACATCTACATATCTTAGATACATTCCGCTTCAATTTTATTTCTTTTCAATCTTGGAGGAAGGATTTTAGTGAACTCTGCCCATAAATGGGAAGTTTTCCATCTCTTCACTGTGTACCTATGTAAGTATAGGTATTAGGAGTGTATAGGTACATCTACATACCTTAGATATATTCCGCTTCAATTTTATTTCTTTTCAATCTTGGAGGAAGGATTTTAGTGAACTCTGCCCATAAATGGGAAGTTTTCCATCTCTTCACGACACGTTTTATTCATGGCCGAATGATCCTTGTTTTTCTTGGATCAAAAACATTGATAATAATCTCCATGGTCTTTGGAAACTTCGGATAAAACGGCCTCTGCAAATGCCTGGGCTGCCTTGTTATCTTTCCCAGGCAGTTTTCAGTCTTTCTCAAGTGGGGTTACCTATCCAGTTTACACATAATTTTAGTCATGGAAGAAAAGGTACCATGAAAGAAAACGAAGGTACACAAAAAGGACTAAGGACCATCTCAAGGAGAGAATAAAATTGAGTACCATTTTTTGGACTACCTGACATTGAGGAACATACGAGTATTATTACTTTACTAGTTCGTACAGTGAGTATGAATTGGTGGCTGTGTTCGTTTTTCCATGGATTGTGTCTCCCTTTATCCATTTTTCCATGGATTGTGTCTCCCTACTAATAATATCAAGGGCCCGAAAGTTAAAACTTCATTCTGGCAACCCTGTATAATAATTTACAAAGGTCAAAACGTTGAAAGGATTTACACATAATTTTAGTCATGGAAGAAAAGGTACCATGAAAGAAAACGAAGGTACATAAAAAGGACTAAGGACCATCTCAAGGAGAGAAACACGAGAGAAAAAAGAATAATAATTGAAATTTCCAATGATAAAATATGAATAAAAACCCCTACTAATAATATCAAGGGCCCGAAAGTTAAAACTTCATTCTGGCAACCCTGTATAATAATTTACAAAGGTCAAAACGTTGAAAGGGAGGAGAGAAACACGAGAGAAAAAAGAATAATAATTGAAATTTCCAGTGATATAATATGAATAAAAACCCAAAAGGGCGGAAAAAAAAGTCCAAGGCAGAGCAATCATTTTACTTTCTACTTTTTTTACACTTTTCCAGCTCCTTTTGGAATTGAAATTGGAATAATATAATTTATATAAGAACACCTTTGCGCCTTTGCCAGAGAACTAGAGCAATCATTTTACTTTCTACTTTTTTTTACACTTTTCCAGCTCCTTTTGGAATTGAAATTGGAATAATATAATTTATATAAGAACACCTTTGCGCCTTTGCCAGAGAACCTTTTTTTTCTGTTTCGGTGGAGATGTAAAACTCTCGGGTTTAAGTTTCCCTTTAATCTTGTGCAATGAGAAATAAAACCATCCTTTTTGAACACTTGGATGGAGGGAGGGAGGCCTTTTTCGTCTGCCATGTGCGAAAATGTTTCCCCGGGAAGTTTAGCGCTCCGAAAATTAGAGGAGGCAACCCAGGGTATAACGAGAAGTAGTAGAGGCGGCAAAGTCGTACATGGTAAGTAATGCAGGTACCTATAGTAATGAGAATTTCGAGTCCTTTTTTTTCGCGGCGGCTGTGTAGACTGATTATGAATGTATGAGCCTAACGACTACCGGCATAGATAAGTTTTTATTTAGGTATTTCTAATTTTTACTTATATGAGAGTGAAGATAACAGGCTCAGACGGTCACCCATCATACTACACATTACGTTCGACGTTGCTTAACATCAGAAGTCTGTCCGTAATTCAACTTTTCAGGCCGTGGCAGGCAATTGGAGTGCCGTTGTTGTCAATGTCCAATTCGTTTCAAGAGCCGTAAGCCATGCAGTTACAGCATTTAATACAATTTATCATTTCACCAACTTCAAAGGCCTCTCTTTTTTTTTTCGCTCCCCCTAAATTCCCCCCTATACGTCCCGCACCCCCTTGATTTTGTCGGAAATGCGTTTAGAGCTTCTCTTACCCACTATCTACCGAATATTTATTTTCTGCCATTTTTCAAGCGGGATTTTCACGAGTAAGTATAATATCCTATCCATTCGCATAACTATCGCCTCCACGAAATGAAAGCGAAAATACCGTCTGGAAATGAAACTATCGTCTCGATATGTTCTTCTTCTGCTGCTGCTGCTGCTGCTGCTTCTTCTTCTGTTTGTTTAAAAGAAGCTTCTGCTTGTTTAAAAGAAGGTTATAGTTATAAAATTGTATTTAGAATTTAGATCATAGAGAGAAAGCAATCTCCGCAGAAGTTAGGCTTAGCTTAGGAGATTTTATTTTTATTACATCTAACTATCAAATATAAATGAGAAAATTCAAATCAATCAATCAATCAAATCTTCTTCTTTTGGTACCTATGCGTTCTGGATGCTTCCAGTCATCATAGTGACAGGCCAGGGGGACCAAAAGACATTTTGGGTCCCAGCTGCCCCTCAGAGGAGCGGAATGAGGTCCGTCTTGTGGATTAGCAGAATGGATAGAAGAATTTCTTCCAGAGATAGATAGTTTATAAACAGATAAAAATCTGTTCTATCTATGAGAGCAAGGGATATTGTACGAGATTTTATTTTAATAAACTTTTCTGCTTCTCAAAATCCAAAACTTTTTTATATTCTCCGTGTTTTATTGGAGAAAAAAAAAAAGACGAAACGGTTACGTTTTAAGTCAACAATATTTCCGCCTGGATAATTATGTGGAAATCAAAATGAACTCCTGACCCTCTTCAGTGTAAGAGGTGCCAGCGGCGAAAGCACATTGAATGCACCACTTTCCAAGAAACAACTGAAGCATTGTGGCCCGTCATGGTTGGTATTCAAATGCATGACCATCTGGGCAACGCCAACAATCCGATCACGAGAAAAATCTTCCATGTATGTATAACTGTGTAAAATTTCTGTACTGTGAGGACCGGGGAAAACTGCGCATGATCTGCTGGCTTTTCCATTCCCTAGTACCTCCGTCGCGTCGTGAGAACACTTCAGTTGTTAAAAGCGACGAAAAACCCCTATTTTTTTATTTTAATAAACTTTTCTGCTTCTCAAAATCCAAAACTTTTTTATATTCTCCGTGTTTTATTGGAGAAAAAAAAAAAGACGAAACGGTTACGTTTTAAGTCAACAATATTTCCGCCTGGATAATTATGTGGAAATCAAAATGAACTCCTGACCCTCTTCAGTGTAAGAGGTGCCAGCGGCGATCGCACATTGAATGCACCACTTTCCAAGAGATAACTGAAGCATTGTGGCCCGTCATGGTTGGTATTCAAATGCATGACCATCTGGGCAACGCCAACAATCCGATCACAAGAAAAATCTTCCGTGTAAGTATAACTGTGTAAAATTTCTGTACAGTTAGGACCGGGGAAAACTGCGCATGATCTGCTGGCTTTTCCATTCCCTAGTACCTCCGTCGCGTCGTGAGGACACTTCAGTTGTTAAAAGCGACGAAAAACCCCTATAGCCTTGTCAAGTCTAAAATTCTATACTTCGGCCGAGATTGAACCCAAGACCTCCTGATTATTTATCAAAGCAAGCATCTTGATCAGTACACCACCCAAGTATCGCCCTATCCCCCATGTATGTATGTATGTTTAACTGTGTAAAATTTCTGTACAGTGAGGACCGGGGAAAACGGCGCATGATCTGCTGGCTTTTCCATTCCCTAGTACCTCCGTCGCGTCGTGAGAACACTTCAGTTGTTAAAAGCGACGAAAAACCCCTATAGCCTTGTCAAGTCTAAAATTCTATACCTCGGCCGAGATTGAACCCAAGACCTCCTGATTATTTATCAAAGCAAGCATCTTGATCAGTACACCACCCAAGTATCGCCCTATCCCCCTTAGGGGAGACTGACTACTTGGCCCGCCACTACTCGAACCAGCGAACCATCGTCTCTCATATTCGGTGACCTCTTCAGGCACTCTGGGACTGAACAGGCTAAGCCACAAAGGTAAATAAAATGTCTATCACATATCAGAGTCGGGAAAAATAAATAATTTCGGGCGGGGGCAAACAATACCTATATCTGTACTATTGTGTGTTTGGAAAGACTTTTATTGTTTTTGTTCCCGGAATTTTCAACGAGTCAGCACAATATCTCTGAATCAAAGGATAAAAAAATCCCTTTTTTTTTGCGAGGCAACTTTGACCCTGGGAAAATTTTTGGGGAATGGATGGACGCCGGAAGATTTAGCTCCAAATTTTCATAGTTTAGTCCACAGGTAGGGGGCCCGGGCCCCTCCGGCCCCCAACCTAAATAGGGCCCTAATGATAGTCAATATCCGAACCGGGTAGGCACCTCAAGAACAAATACCTGGCCAAGTAGGTAAAATAATAATTAATAGGAGAACCCATCTAGTATGTAGTATCTAGATTCTAGATATACCCTCTAGATTTGAATATGAGCGTAGGTAATTAAAAGGCTTCATTGGAAGCTGAAAATTCAAAGTTTTCAAGTGACTTCTTTGAGAAGTGAGAGGGATATGTGAAATTTCAGTCACTCTCTTGACAAGTTGACTTGGAAGCGAAATGAGGAACTCTTGAGTTTCCAATACTGAAAGTCAACCCGCCTACAGGATGTGAAACGGAAAGCGAACAAGAAAAGGAAAAAGAAAAAGAAGAAGAAGTCGGAGGAGGAAGAGAAGGAGAAGAAGAATTAGAAGGTCAAGGAGAAGGAGAATAAAAAGAAGGCAGAAGAAGAATTAAAAGAAAGGCAGAAGGAGAAGGAAGAAGAGTAGGAGGAGAAGAAGAAGGAAGAAGAAGAAAAAAGGAAAGAAGAAGACGAAGGAGGAGGAGGAGGAGAAAATATCCAAAGTACTTAATACAATATGCAAGTACATAGTACAGTGATTTTGTCATCCATAAAAAATTCAGAAGCTTGTATCATCCTTCATTAACCATCCCAACACCAGCCATCAATTCTCATCCATTACATTGAAATGGGGGTCTTTTCTGACGAAATTCCTGTGTGCGGAGTCCAGTATGTAGGACAATTGCACCCCTAATCATTATCATTTAAATTTTGGAATCTAATCTCCTTCAATCTTCAAATGTTAAAGGTGACATTCATTGAACCAGAAGATGACTATGATGAGGATGATGAGGATGATACCGATGAAGATGAAGATGAAGATTATAAAGCGTATTAAGAAGAGTATGAGAACTACCTGGCATCTATGAAAATGAAAACAATGAGAGTAGTGAGGATTTGGAGGAGAATGGAAAAGAGGATGAGAAGAAATAATTCAAGTTTGTAGGGGGAATCAAAGTTGCCTCCAAGAACCCAAAATCATCCGATTTGGGTCCATCTTCGTAGAAGCTTAACCAACCTTCAGGGCTGTTTGCCCCTACACCTAAGCATTAGATTGGGCTTTTTGTGTGTGAAATTTGGGTCCAAATAAGAAGTCACATATACACTTTTAGGACGGTTCCATTGACTTCCTATTTGTTTTACATCATTAAAAAGACAGTTTGTCAATTGTAAGGGAACGAATTAGAAGGTCAAGGAGAAGGCGAATAAAAAGAAGGCAGAAGAAGAAATAAAAGAGAGGTAGAAGGAGAAGGAAGAAGAGTAGGAGGAGAAGAAGAAAGAAGAAGAAGAAGAGGAAGAAGAAGAAAAAAGGAAAGAAGAAGACGAAGGAGGAGGAGGAGAAAATATCCAAAGTACTTAATACAATATGCAAGTACATAGTACAGTGATTTTGTCATCCATAAAAAATTCAGAATTGAATTTTTGACACTTACTTTAGGAACACCCTGTATATCAACCCGACCGTTTTCAAGTGGCTGTAAAGCGACAGCCAGGTCATTCGATTTCGAAGTCTGTGTGAGATTAGAAAAGACAAGGTAGATTAGAATAGAATAGATTATTGAATAGAATAGAATAGAACAGGAGGTAGATAGAGTTCGAGGTACAAAGTTCTGACTAATTATTCTGTAGTCAAGGATGCAGGGATGCAGTCTTTTGTTCTCTTACGCAGACATTTGTCAGACAACCTGAGACAAGAGCCGTCACCTAGTCACCAGATGGGACAGGAGAAGGAGAAGAGGGAAAAGGAGGAGAAGGAGGAAGAGAGAGATCAGGAGGATTAGAGGAGGGGTAGGAGAAGGAGGAGGGAAGAGGAGGAGGAGAGAGATTAGGAAGAGTAGAGGAGGAAGAGGAGGAGAGACATAGGAGAGGAAAAGGGAAAGGGGGAGAGAGAAAGAGGAGGGAAAGAAAGACCCCTTTCTTCTTCTTTATTCTCCCCCCACCTAGTAAAAACTCCTGACATGATAAACACAAGACAATTCCTCCCTTCAGGAGACAATTAGGTGTTATTCTTAGGGATAAGAGGTGGTATTCCAGGTTTCTCCACCATACGTCATAGCTGGAAGTATGTACGTATTGAACAAATCCGCTCTTTTAGGCATATCGATTAGGGATAAGACCGTTTCAGCTAAGATTGAATTCGTTGTTCTCAAATGAAGATTTGTCAGCAAAAATGTGACATGTAGGTAGGAATGGTACCTATGCAAATAGAATTGAAGATAAGAAACAAAGAGATTCTTTCAAAACATTCATCAAAATACTCTGAAAATAATAAGTTTACAGAATGCTATAATAATATCTATTGGCAAGACCTGATAAAAAAAGGAGACATTGTTTTTTTGTTGGGAAATTCAATAAAGGCTCACCCATTTATTTATTATTTTTTTTATTATATAATGCACTTTACAAACGCACCGAAAAAAAAATGAATTTTCGACCTTTTACAGTTATTTTTTTTCAGAGTTTTGACCTCAGATTTGGATTTTTCCCAACTTTTTACGTAGGAATCGACCATTTATTTATAATTTTTACCCATTTGCTTACAGAATGCTATTAATAATATCTATTGGCAAGACCTGATAAAAAAAAGGAGACATTGTTTTTTTGTTAGGAAATTCAATAAAGGCTCACCCATTTATTTATTATTTTTTTATTATATAATGCACTTTACAAACGCACCGCACACCACAAAGTGTTATACCGTGGCACTTATCACATCTCGGGTTCCATTGACTTCCTATTTGTTTTACATCATTAAAAAGACAGTTTGTCAATTGTAAGGGAACTAACAAGAACCAAGAACACAATACCTTTACAAAACACAACACGAATTATTTACAGCTTTACATCTGTTTTCCTTTAAAAAAAGAAGAAGAAAAAATAAAAAAAAAGTAAAGCTTAGTCTGAATTCTATAAAAAGTAAATCAAATCCTCTTTGTTTATTTATTCTCGAAACTAAGCCTGGATGTCTGCTCATTTCTTTAAGAAGGAGGAAGAGGAAAGTCCTTATCCTTTACGCCCTTACCCTATGCGGCGGCCTATCTTACCCTATTCTACTTTCCTAATCATACATATACCACTCTGAACTCTACCTATCAACATAATTATCTATCTACCTACTTCTCTGAACTCTGCCTATCCTAATATCTATCTACCTACCTGGCTTAACTTAACCTTTAATATCTTCACAATCTTAAGATACCTACCTCCCTTTCATGATACCGAATGACAAGTCAAGAGTTGTTGATTGGATTTCTAAGAAAATTGTAATCATTAAACCTAAGGCCAGTCACTCACTTACAGGTTGACCTGATAGTGAGTGGCTGGCCTAATGTACCGAATGTGAAAGGTAGGTAAAGTAGGTAGGTATATTTTACAGTCTACGATTTCTCCTATTTCCTTCGTCCTTCATTTCTTCCTTCCTCTTTACTCAAACTTCTCTTTTCCCTTTTTTGTTTACACATTTCTCCGTGTCTCACACATATTTTCTCCTTTTCTCACACCTTCTTCTTCTTTTTTCTTCTTTTTTTCTTCTTCTTCTTCCTCTCCTTCCTCTTCCTCCTCCTTTTCTTTCCATCGTCACTCCTCATTTTCTTTCGTTTACCTTCCCCTTCTTCTCTCCTCTCTCCATATTTCGAGGAAAGTTGAACGGGATTATAAATAGATGGAAAGATTTCCAGGAGAGGAGGTGAAGGTAGGAGAGAGGGGTGGGAGATTTCCAGGAAGAGGGATGAAGTTTAGGAGAGATGGGGAGAGGGTTGGAGGAATTTTTTTCCAAGATTTTTCTTCTTCTTCTTCTTCCTCTTCCTCCTCCTTTTCTTTCCATCGTCACTCCTCATTTTCTTTCGTTTACCTTCCCCTTCTTCTCTCCTCTCTCCATATTTCTGTTCTCTTCCATCTCCTCCTTAACTTCATCTCTTCACATTCCACTTCTTTCCTCTTTCATCTCCTCCTCCTCTCGAGTCTTCCCATTTTCTTCTTCTCCTCCTCCTCAGTCCATCGTTTATTTTCTAATCAGCCTTTTGCCTTTTCATTAGTTCTCATTACTCCTTGACTTTGCTATTTACCTTTACAGCCTATTCGCCCTCACCTCCTTTTATTCCGACTCACCTCCCTCCTTCTCCTCCTCCTTATTCTCCTCTTCCTCCTTCTCCTCCTCCTCAACTATTCCTTGAATTTCCTATTTACTTTTTACTGCCTTCACGCGTCCCTCGTTCCTCCGTTTTGTTCAAGCACTAATTTTCTTTTTTTCTCATTATTTCTATTAGGATTTATTTTTCCTCCCTTCCTGTCCATTTTCTTTCCTATTTCGCACCGGTTTTTTTTTTTTTTTTTTTTTTTTTTTTTTTGCGTGTGAGGAAAGCGAGTTGAAATTGTTCGTACAGGGTGGATGGAGCTGGATTTCGTTGATAACTTTTTGCGGGTGGTGACAAATGTTTAGAACTTTAGATTTAAAAGCGCTCAAATTATCTAAGAAATCAGCAAAAACATCAATTGGGTAATTTAAAATTGAGTACCATTTTTTGGACTACCTGACATTGAGGAACATACGAGTATTATTACTTTACTAGGTCGTACAGTGAGTATAAATTGGTGGCTGTGTCCGTTTTTCCATGGATTGTGTCTCCCTGCTAATAATATCAAGGGCCCGAAAGTTAAAACTTCATTCTGGCAACCCTGTATAATAATTTACAAAGGTCAAAACGTTGAAAGGCTACTAGTGGGGGTTACCTGTACCTGAAATGACTTTTATATTTATAAAATAGCTTTCCTCTTTTTCATCTTCGTACAAATTACTCCTTCTCTTCGTTCTCCTCCTTTTCCTGTCCTCATTTTCTTCCTTCTTATATGATTTAACGTCAGCTCCCATGGCGTAGTGGTCACTGCGCTCACCTTGCACGCGGGAGACCCGGGTTCGGGAGTGGTCAGCGCGTTGGAGTTTGGATCTAAAGGTGACCAGAGAAATCGATTCTCACCAGAAAATTCTAGTCTTGATTTTAAATCATTACATGTAAGTAAAATCAAATCAATAATAATAATAAAGTGAATATTAAACAAATTAGGTAGGCACATAGGTACTGATTTTCTTTAACTACGATCGAATAAACTACGGGCTAAAAAATTCCCGGAGGGACGGGCCCAGCTTGTTCCTCCCTCTCTTCATAAAGAAAATCCCACCACTCCTACCTAGGAACCCGGAGCATTGTCTTATCTGGAAAAAAGAAGAAGTGTAGAACAAATGTAATTTGACTTTTATTTTACTCTCATTACAACGCCGGGGATCTCTCGCTTCGGCGTTATTTGCCCTTAAATATTTCAGTCGAGTGGAAATGCAAGATAGGTAGATTTTCCTAGTGGAGGAGAGAATGGAGAGATAATAGTGGACATGGACCTGTGTTGGAAGAGCTTTAGAGACTTTAGACCATGTTAGATTGAAATGGAGGAGTTTTCTAACAACATTCCTGTGTGCGGAGTCCAGTATGTATGATTATTGCACCCTATACGTATAGAAGACCCTGTTAGCTGAAGGTAACAAAATAAATATGGGAAGAGAGAGATAAGGAATAGAATAAAAATCCCTGTACCATGTGTCAAATGTCAGAACAGAGTAAGTGTAAAGTCTTGAGTCGTAAGCAAGAGACCTCTGCATGGATTGAGACCTACAAACTTTTTAAAAAAATCGGGTAGCCATTTTATGATTATAAATCTAATTAAGTTGAAACTTGAAAGTCACTTACTATTTGTCTGGAACTCAAACCATTTCCTCCAGTAGTCCACATGGGGTTGAGTGCACCCAGAAATAGCCAGTAGCTCTTAATGTCCCAAACAGTCTTTTGTCACTCGACCAGTTGCACCATGTTGCTTCACTTCAATGATTCGTTGTATCCGGTTTTTCATTCAACATATTACTAGCCGCTAGCATGTCACTAAGCACTTCACTTTAAACAATAAAACAAATTTGAAAAAAAGCCCACTGAGTGGCCCACTCACTCCTACGTGCGACTTTTCATAATTTCGACCGTGTCACACTTCGACCTAACCACAGCGTTTAACTCACAAAGGCCCCCAATCATTTCCATCTATTCCTCTCTCTCCCTTTTTTCTCGCTCTCTCTTACTCTCCCCCAGTATATTCTCGGTGTTCTCTCTCTCTAATCTTCTTCGACTTATCTTTCCCACTTTTATTTTGTTTCTTCCTCTTTCTTTGCCAGGAGAGAGAAGTTTGTGTCTATTGCGGGAGTAGTGTGCAGTAGTTTTAGTCCCTACTCTATAGTAACTGTGTCTACATAAAATTTGCATTCCCCTGTTTAAACTTAACTTTTATGACTTGGGTTCGAAAGGCCAACCTCCAAATCCAAAATTCACCGTGCTAACCACCACACCATTTCGGTTGAACCAGCTACCCACCTCAGACTTACACATGAGTAGCTGCAGAACTACCGTTAGAGGCAACCAGCAACCAGGATTAATGTGGCATTTATACAATTCCTAATGTGTGTCCTGGGATTTACCAGCCAGGAGCCGTCAGCCCCTACCATTAAACCTCAAAGGTCGTAAAGTTTAAAGTCAAAAGCCTTGGAAATATCTATCTCCCCCTTTTACCTTCTTCCCCTTCCGGTGAAAGAAGGCACAAAAGCGTCTATTCTGCCCGGATCTATTCACAAGCAAAGTCTGACCACCCCGCCTCCTCGCCCTCTCTTTAGTGCTCTTTGGAAAGTTTCTTTTCTCCTTTTCGATTTGGGAAATCTAAAAACTTTCGACATTTTAAAAAGACAAGGGGGAGAATCGGAGGGGGAAAGTTGGAGCCCCATTCAGAAAACTACTTACACTCATGGCAAATGATGAGAAAATTACCGCAACGCTGGCCTGCCCTATTATTTAGACAGGCTTTGTAAATAACTTCGGGCATTCGGGGGATGGGGGGGAGGAGGGGGGAGGAAAGTTGAACGGGATTATAAATAGATGGAAAGATTTCCAGGAGAGGAGGTGAAGGTAGGAGAGAGGGGTGGGAGATTTCCAGGAAGAGGGATGAAGTTTAGGAGAGACGGGGAGAGGGTTGGAGGAATTTTTTCCAAGATTTCACTTTGAGGGATTAGAGAGTTCGGGAAAAAGTTGCGTAATCTGGTGGGATTTGGGAAGATTTGGCGAGGGATGATGGTTGCTGTCTGATGGTTTAACTCGTTTAATTCTGGTTTATGAGCCTTGGATGCAATAAATAGACCTTATTTTGGAAAATGGCAAAGTAAGCAAGAGACCTCTGCATGGATTGAGACCTACAAACTTTTTAAAAAAATCGGGTAGCCATTTTATGATTATAAATCTAATTAAGTTAAAACTTGAAAGTCACTTACTATATGTCCGGAAATCAAACCATTTCCTCCAATAGTCCACATGGGGTTGAGTGCACCCAGAAATAGCCAGTAGCTCTTAATGTCCCAAACAGTCTTTTGTCACTCGACCAGTTGCACCATGTTGCTTCACTTCAATGATTCGTTGTATCCGGTTTTTCATTCAACATATTACTAGCCGCTAGCATGTCACTAAGCACTTCACTTTAAACAATAAAACAAATTTGAAAAAAAGCCCACTGAGTGGCCCACTCACTCCTACGTGCGACTTTTCATAATTTCGACCGTGTCACACTTCGACCTAACCACAGCGTTTAACTCACACAAAATTGAGTATTTTCCTAGGTGCAAACCAAAAGTACCATTTTTTGGACTACCTGACATTGAGGAACATACGAGTATTATTACTTTACTAGGTCGTACAGTGAGTATAAATTGGTGGCTGTGTTCGTTTTTCCATGGATTGTGTCTCCCTTTATCCGTTTTTCCATGGATTGTGTCTCGTCGTACAGTGAGTATAAATTGGTGGCTGTGTTCGTTTTTCCATGGATTGTGTCTCCCTTTATCCGTTTTTCCATGGATTGTGTCTCCCTGCTAATAATATCAAGGGCCCGAAAGTTAAAACTTCATTCTGGCAACCCTGTATAATAATTTACAAAGGTCAAAACGTTGAAAGGCTACTAGTGGGGGTTACCTGTACCTGAAACGACTTTTATATTTATAAAATAGCTTTCCTCTTTTTCATCTTCGTACAAATTACTCCTTCTCTTCGTTCTCCTCCTTTTCCTGTCCTCATTTTCTTCCTTCTTATATGATTTAACGTCAGCTCCCATGGCGTAGTGGTCACTGCGCTCACCTTGCACGCGGGAGACCCGGGTTCGGGAGTGGTCAGCGCGTTGGAGTTTGGATCTAAAGGTGACCAGAGAAATCGATTCTCACCAGAAAATTCTAGTCTTGATTTTAAATCATTACATGTAAGTAAAATCAAATCAATAATAATAATAAAGTGAATATTAAACAAATTAGGTAGGCACATAGGTACTGATTTTCTTTAACTACGATCGAATAAACTACGGGCTAAAAAATTCCCGGAGGGACGGGCCCAGCTTGTTCCTCCCTCTCTTCATAAAGAAAATCCCACCACTCCTACCTAGGAACCCGGAGCATTGTCTTATCTGGAAAAAAGAAGAAGTGTAGAACAAATGTAATTTGACTTTTATTTTACTCTCATTACAACGCCGGGGATCTCTCGCTTCGGCGTTATTTGCCCTTAAATATTTCAGTCGAGTGGAAATGCAAGATAGGTAGATTTTCCTAGTGGAGGAGAGATATATAAAATATGGGAGGGAGAGAAAGAAAAGTGAATTGGGGAGAGGAAGGAGAGAGAAAAGAAAGAGGCAAAGGAGATAAAGCGAAGCGTGATGGGGAAATGTGTTGGAAGTATTTTATTGAGATCCAAAGTTAACTTGATGGATGCCGAGGACATAAATTTCTATCTGGAAATCTTGCTACTAAATAAAATCGGGCAGAAAAAAAGAATTCAATAAGAATATTTTTCTCCTTCAGAGCGACAATTTTTCGTCGACCTTTTTGGTGGCTGTGGTCGGAAAAGTTCCAGTAAAACGTTGGGAATAGGCAGTACATACGAGTATTTTCCTTTCCGAATTTCCCTTTTCTGAAGCTCGTTTCCCCTTTTTTTCTATGGTTTAGTACAGGCGTTGCGCTATCATGCCAACAGGATTTTCGCCTACGAATAAAAGATCATCCCGGAAAAAGTTCTTGAAGTGTTTGATCGGCGTGTAATGTACGCCAATCCCCAATACCCGAGCCACAACGAAGTCTATCTAATGCCCATATTATAGATGTTTTACGAGAATGTTCTCTCTAGCCTTTTCTTCTTCTCATCCTCCTCCCCCTCCTCCTTCTTCTTCATTCTCTCATCTTTCTTCTCGATTCTCGACAAAAAAGTCATTCGATTTCCGGCATTTTCGATGTCACGCATCACCTTCACTCCTTCAGTTTTACTTTTTTTTTTTTTTTAGTTTTAGTTTTTTCTACTTCTTCTTCTTTTTCTTTTTTTTTTTTTTTTTTTTTTTTTTTTAGTTTTTTCTACGTCTTCTTCTTCTTCTTCTTCTTCTTCTTCTTCTTCTTCTTCTCTTCTTCTCCTTCTTCTTCTTTCTAGTTCCAAATTCAGGGATGTTGTTTTCTTATAGCCAAGTTAACTGCCCTATAAGAAAATTCAAAATCAAAAAATCAAATTACCTACCCTATTAAGTATATTTATGACTGAAATGCTTTGTGTCTGAAAAATAGGCAAGAAAAATGGTAAAGAATTGATAAAAGAAAGAAAGAAAGAAAGAGAGAGAGAGAGACTGAGTGTGAAAGAGAGAGGAAGAGAAATCTACTCTCATTCATTTCCTACTATAGGATGACTTTGACTGTGTCTTTCATATTATTCTCTCTCTCTCTCCCTCCCTCTCTCTCTCTCTCTCTCTCAATTTTATTTACTTTCTCTCTTTAGTTTCTCATCGGTTTTCGTGTCTCACAGATTTTCTCAGGAAAAAAAGAAAGGAGGAAGAGAAAGAAAAAGGAGAAAGACCTGAAAGCAACTTTTCTTTTCCCCTCGGTGCTTCCTCAGAATGAACCTGTGTACGGGAAGCGTTGAAAAGGGATTTCCTTTCTTTTCGATGGGAATACATCGTAGATGGGTGAAATCTGAGATGGGGATCAAACCCACGACCTGAAATACTATAAAACGTTAAATTTGTATGCAACGTATCTTATTTTTGAAAAGGTTTGATAAACCTTTTCAAAAGGAATCGAAGGAAATCGAAATCGTAACAACAAAGGACCATTCAAAAATCGAAGAAAGAAGGATGACGGGATGGAAGAAGGATCTCGAAACGACTGGTTTCGTTTCGAGAAGAACTTTATCTGTTTGGAATAAAGTTCGGCCCGGACGGAAAGCAAATCCGCGTAGCTTTGAAGGCAGGCCCCAATACCCCAAAAATTAGGTTCGTAAAAAAAAAAAAAAAAAACTGGAGGAAGGTTTGAGCACCTGAATTTCATCCAGGACAGAAAACTATTTTGTGGACATTTGATTGAATTGCTCTTCCTTCTCCTTTTTTTTTTTTTTTTTTTTTTTTTTTCCGGGCTTGTTGTCTCGGCCTTTTAGATGGATTACATCATGATTAAATTTTTCCTTCTTTCTGTCGGGGGGATATTCTTCTCCATTCGTTAACGGAAAAATTAGAAGTTAACTTTCCTTGTAAATTGTGTCCCCCTCTGACAAAACAGAAAGGTATTGGGCCCCTCAGTCATTTACCTGTGAAACCATGGATACGAATACTTTAGTGGTTCAGTGAACTGTAGAAGTCACTAAGGAGGTCCTGGGTTCAAATCCCGGCTGCGAAATTTTTTTTTCTCAATTTTTCCGTTCTCCAATAGGCATGTATGGGAAAAAAAACCTTGAAATGAGGCAAAAGCGGATTCCGGGGTAGATTTTTTTTAAAAAAAAAAGTTTTTCAAAGAAATTAATTGATTAGCACGGACAAAAGATTAATACCTTAGTCATTAATAAACTCCAATTTGAAAGAGAGAGAGAGAGAGAGAGAGAGAGAGGGGGGGAGGTGTTAGACTGTTAAGAGTAAGGTTTTTTATTGCAGTAAAAAAGGTCAGAAAGCTTATAGGTATTAATGGATTTTTTAAATTTTATTTTCAAGAAGAAGAAGGAGGAGGAGTTTTCCAAATATGTAAGTATAGGCAGATACCAATTTTAGAACTTTTCTTTTCAAGAAAAGGTACCTATTATTTAAAAATAAATAGATACAAATCAGTAGGTGCATGAGTCAGGGAAAAAAATTGGCGAAAAAAATCTCCCCCAAAATGGCGAAGTGGCGCCAAATGATATCGTATCTCGAAATTATTATAAGAACACCATTAATCATCGGACGTTCCCCCTCTTCCCATTTAACCTTCCCTCTTATATCATGGCCTTCTCCTTCTCCTCCCCTTCCCATACCCCCTTCCTCTTTTCCCTACCCCACCCCATTCCTCTAAATTCTCCCGATTTTACATCATAATTTAAAGCCTGTGGAAAATCCTCGCCGAAAAACACACAAACTTCTTGGAAACAGAACTAAAACGGAAACCCAAAAATATCCTGGCATGAGGCATGAACGGGAAAATGATGAGCTTTTTTTTTTCTTTTTTTTTAGGCCAAAATTTAAAATTATTATTCATTCGAATTTCCTTTCATTTCCTGAATTCCTTTCCAAGACACTACCTTCATTTCCCTTGCCAGGAGGGAGTCTTGTCTAATGAAATTTAAAAGATTTTCCAGGCTTTTCTTTCTTTCAACTACATAGATCCTTGAAAGGCAAAAGATGCTCAGTGGGTTTGAGGTTGTTAGTATGCCTACCTTTTTAAAAATTAGTTGAAATTATCCACCAATCAAGACGAATTTCTTGCTTTTTAAAGTACTAAACTCAACCGGTTTAGACCTTAGAGAAATCCTCTCTTATTGCACATCTAGAAAATGTGTATTAGGAATGCCTATTGCTAATTTCAGCTTTCTAGTTTCTAGGTACCTATTGGGGTTCAATTGATAGAGCTATCAGTGTGTGAATAAGTGGAATGTATTTCGCTTTAAAAAATTAATAAATAATAATAATAATAATTCCACAACATATAGAGGATATGCACCCCAGACACATAGTGACTTCTGGGGACAAAATATATGACCATATTGCAAGATGGGATAAGGCAAAATACAAACAGTCTCCGAACTTCTAATGCCTACAGATGATGCGAACTAAGCTAAATAAAAAACATTCAACCCCCGAAGAAAGGAGGAACTGTCTGGTGTCAGCAGGTCCCGAAAACTATGATCTTCTTGATGAAAACAGGGCAAGGATAGTCCTGTAATACCTACTGGACTCCGCACCCAGGAATTTTGCAAGCAACTTGCCTTGCCAATGATAGAAAACGACCTGGAGAAAATCTATAGTCAAATTTCTTTGGGTTTTCTTGAAACTGTCTTCCATCTTAATAGTGAGCCTATGCAGACAGCAGACATCCTCTGTCTACCAAGAAAATTATCAAAATCTGTGAAGCTCTAACTCGAATTTGAGAAAACCTGATACAACCTTGGGGAATACTTGGAATTTGGAGAGGAGACTCTCATAATAAGTCTACCTGAAAACATGAAAATATAGGAGAACTAATAACATGAAAATATTTTGAAGAGGTCTAAATATTAGTTGAAGAGGCTTCTCCGCTAAAGACAAAAAGAAAACATGATTACTCAAATGGTTACAATTTTGTATTACAAGACTGGGACTGCCTACTGATGCTACTGCTTCTGAAACAGATACTACAGTAGAACCTCGATTATTTCAACTCCAAAATCGACAATATTTTCTAGCTTTCAAAGGATTCGATAGGGTATTTATTCCCTATTTTCTTCTTTTGTACTTAGATTTTGCCCTTTTTCCATTGTTTTATACGGAACTTCGATTATTTCAACTACCCTCGGTCCCAATTATGTAGTTGAAATAATCGAGGTTCTACTGTACTTCTAATGCTGATTCTACTGCTCTTGCAAGTGATACCTACTACTCTTAATGCTGATTCTGATACGGCTTCTGCTGAACAATAAGTTTTCAGTTCAGAAGTATAGCAACGGGTGCATCATATGTGTAAAAGGACGAAGGGCGGAAAGCAGGGGTATTAGGCATGATAACGTCTTAAGCCTAGGACTATGTAAATATATGGATTTCCCGTACAGCTGAAACACAACACACATTCAGGGTGTGGAGAAAACAAGCTCAGTGAAACAGCTTGACAAAAGTTAGTTACCCTAACAACATTTTAGGTTGGGTAATGGCCTTACGTTATATTTTGGTGGTTGGAAAAAAAGTATAGATTGGGGCGCTGTCTTACCGTTGGTCAACAGTTCCCCAAACATGTATAGGTAACCATTTCCCAACAAAGGGACTTTCCAGTAAACAGATGTTGTCTCTAGGTATCGATGATCAAGTTATTTTTCTTCGCTATACTCCTAGGTTCTGGGTAGCTACTTAGCCGTGAATAGCGACAATTAGTGACCCCCAGTTTTGTGATATAAGGTCGAAAGGCCGATCCCTGTATTCGCGTATGATATGCTAAGACGTGTAGTTTTACATAAGGAACATGTTTACATTTTATGATAAACGTATGTAATAACCCTTGTTCTTCGTTAGGGATAGCATAGATTTCTTCTTTGATAAATAACTACAAAGCTACATATACCTATCTGTTTTAAAAACAACATTACACAACCTAATATGCATTTTATCATCCAACCTTATAGTCTAGAAAATCTGGATTGGATATTACATGATTATAATACAGTTTGCTTTCCGACTAATAAGTAACTGATGCGTGAAATTTACCTCTCTCTTGGTGATCAAAAAGTCATTCAAAGGTTTTTTTTCTTTGTAAAACAAGAAGAGGAAGAAGAAGAAGAAAAAGAAAAAGAAGAAGAAAATCGTAGTCGGAAAATTTTCAAGTCAGCCAACCTAGTTAGCTTGGAGTGTAACTGGCCTGACTTGTAAGCGTTAGGTCGCCGGTTGGATTCGATTCGCGCCCCTGGAGAACTTTATCCTAAACGGTTAACGTTCGTTCTCGGAACGGCTGGCTTTCTCCTATCCTCTCCTTCTTTTCTCTTCGATTTTGGGACAATAAGACCACAGTTGAACAATCCTCTTCACAATGTCGCAAAAAACTAACCGATTTCTTCCTTTTCTTCTTCTTCTTTTCTTCCTATTCTTCTTCTTCTTAGAATACAATTAGTATATAGGTTCTTTTCTTCTTCTTCTTCTTCTTCTTCTTCTTCTTAGAATACAATTAGGTACCTATGTACGTGGGTTTCGAAAGAACGCTTTTAATAGAGACGGCAAAAGATTAATGTGGGCTTTAAAACCTAAGTATGTAATTACCCCGGATGCTCAGACCTATTATTTTTAACGAGATCTTTAATTAATACTGCCAGATTGAGACTGAGGTTGGCCTTACGTTATATTTGGTATATATATACCTGTATATAACGTAAGGCCAACAATTCGTTCCTGTAGTTTGTACCATCTGGATGACAAATAAAAGTCTCCTATACACAATAACCTAAATAGGGTCTCGGGTTTTGGAGGAAACACCCAATTTGGAGTAAGGCTTCATAATAGGGGCCTCAAATTTGGCTCCAGAAGGATAATCAACAGAATGATGCCTCATCATTGAGAAAGAAGTCCAAGGAAGGAATTCTATAAAAATTTGCTAGATTGAGACTGAAAAGAAAGGTCTTTGTTCCTGTAGTTTGTACCATCTGGATGACAAAAAAAAGTCTCATATACAAAATAACCCAAATAGGGTCTCGGGTTTTGGAGGAAACACCCAGTTTGGAGTAAGGCTTCATTATAGGGGCCTCAAATTTGGCTCCAGAAGGATAATCAACAGAAAGATGCCCCATCATTGAGAAAGAAGTCCAAGGAAGGAATTCTATAAAAATTGAGGAATTCCTGAAATCATTGGAGGTTTTATCAGTTAGTAGGTACTAGGTAACTAAGCTACACCGGTCCCAGGGACAGACTAACGCCCCACATCGACCCCAAACATCTCTTCCCCATCCTCGACCCTGATTCCCAGCCCCTAGCTCTGGCAGCCTAGGCCTTTTTCCTTTTCTTTTCACTCAAAAACTTTGGAGCATGAAAATTGAACTTGTTTCGAGATAGCTAATAGGAAAATAGAAAGCTTTTGCTTCCTCTTGCACCACTTGTGTTACAGAACTACTAGAGAAAGCGTGGAGTTGCTGGAATAAAAGAAGATTTTGAGGGAGAGAAGAATGATGAAAGGAGAACAGGGAGGGATAGAGGAAGCCGGCAAAGGATTTTTTTTTTTAAAAGAGGTTTGACAGAGGGAACTGTAACTGCTATGGTCTTATCGTCCCGAAATCGAAGAGAGAAGGAAAATAGAGAGCTTTTGCTTCCTCTTGCACCACTTGTGTTACAGAACTACTAGAGAAAGCGTGGAGAGTAGCTGGAATAAAAGAAGATTTTGAGGGAGAGAAGAATGATGAAAGGAGAACAGGGAGGGATAGAGGAAGCCGGCAAAGGATTTAAAAAGGGATGGAGGAAAATTTTTACGAAAAAGGACAAAATAATGATAAGGATGAAGAAAATTGCAATGTCAATTCAATAACCGATGGATCCTTTTGGATTACAATTGGTACATATTACAGCCATATTGCTTGCTTTCAAGACCTTTTAGGGGGACAAGACCTTTCAGGTTGACTTCAGCACCTAGGGTTTTCCTAATTCCGAACAATATTACAACGTCTGCTTGTGATGTGAGTGTAGACAAAGGATTTAAAAAGGGATGGAGGAAAATTCTTACGAAAAAGAACAAAATAATGATAAGGATGAAGAAAGTTGCAATGTCAATTCAATAACCGATGGATCCTTTTGGATTACAATTGGCCATATTGCTTGCTTTCAAGACCTTTTAGGAGGACAAGACCTTTCAGGTTGACTTCAGCACCTAGGGTTTTCCTAATTCCGAACAATATTACAACGTCTGCTTGTGATGTGAGTGTAGAGAAATAAGAAGAAAACGAAGAGGAGGAGGAGGAGGAGGAGGAGAAAGATTCAGCCAGAAAAAGAAGGATTAAAAGGCAAAGAGATAAAGAAGAGAGAGAGAGAGAGAGAGAGAGAGAGAGAGAGAGAGAGAGAGAGAGATGAGAGATGAGAGAGAGGGAGAGAGAGAGATACTTATTTCAGCCATATTGCTTGCTTTCAAGACCTTTTAGGGGGACAAGACCTTTCAAGTTGACTTCAGCACCTAGGGTTTTCCTAATTCCGAACAATATTACAACGTCTGCTTGTGATGTGAGTGTAGACTGTAGAAATATAAATGTTAATATTATTTATACCCCCGTCTAAACCGTCTTTCAAAACGAAAACGTCTTTACGGGAGAGAAAAGGAGAGAAAGAAAGAGAGATACAAAGAGGGGCAGGGAGAAACCGTTTCCCTGCCTCTCTTTAGGTTAGGGAGAGAGAGATCGAAGAGAGTGAGGAAGAGAGGGAGAGAGAAAGAGGAAGGGAAGAGAGAGAGAGGGAGAGAGAGAGAAGGGAGAGGAAAGGAGAGAGAGAAAAAGGAAGAGAAGAAGAGTATACGAGTACAGTTCGTTAAATTTCACTGATGTTTACTTAATATTTCGGGGAATAGAGTGCGCTCCGTGTTACGACTTGGTAAATTGTTTATTGCAGCAAACACTGATTTGTAATATAATACAGGGTGTATCCAACTATCCAGTATCAAGTGACGATACAGAATGTCTTTTGAATATTGTTCACATTTTAGAGTTGTATTTTCCTTTTGAAATTCTCCCTCTTCTGAAGCTCGTTTCCCCTCTTTTGGAGGACCCATAGGAAAATGAGGGGAAACAAGCTTCGGAAGGGTGGCAATTCCGAAAGGAAAAAATACCACTATGTTTAACGTCCATTAGTCACCTTCTCTTAACCAAGGGATTGACCAGATGGTCACCCTTCCAGATAACAGACAACCTTGCCCAACATTGATTAATTTTTATGGTTCATTTGAAATTGTTGCAAACAGACGATCATACTTGTCCGGCAAAATCAATCTGAAAGAAATTCTGTTGTCAAGCATCAAGGAACTGAAAGGTTTACATTATTTGTATGCTTGGTTTTCTTTTGGCTCTCAATCGGGTGACTGGGTTCCGGCGCTCAACTGTAAATCGGAAAGCTGTACACTATAATATAGCATTCCAACAGCCTAAATCAGGGGAAGTAACACCCTAAACTTGTGGCACCCTGTCACCATTTTTCCTCTCACACCACCCTGTATGGGGTAGAATAGTTGATACAAAACCAGATGGGGGAGATGGAAAAGTGTTGGGCTTTGTAAAATTTTAAACAAAATTAGCTACAAATGAACAACATGAAAAAACTTAAAAATCAAGGGTATCCATCAGTGACGATTTCAGAATGTCTTTTGAATATTGTTCACATTTAGAGTTGTATTTTCCTTTTGAAATTCTCCCTCTTCTGAAGCTCGTTATACACCTATCTGTTTTAAAAACAACATTACACAACCTAATATGCATTTTATCATTCAACCTTATAGTCTTGAAAATCTGGATTGGATATTACATGATTATACTCGTAATACAGTTTGCTTTCCGACTAATAAGTACCTGATGCGTGAAATTTACCTCTCTCTTGGTGATCAAAAAGTCATTCAAAGGTCTTTTCCTCTGTAAAACAAGAAGAAGAAGAAGAAGAAGAAGAAGAAGAAGAAGAAGAAGAAGAAGAAGAAGAAGAAGAAGAAGAAAATTGTAGTCGGAAAATTTTCAAGTCAGCCAACCTAGTTAGCTTGGATTGTAACTGGCCTGACTTGTAACCGCTAGGTCGCTGGTTGGATTCGATTCGCGCCCCTGGAGAACTTTATCCTAAACAGGTGGGTTTCGTTCTCGGAACGGCTGGCTTTCTCCTATCCTCTCCTTCTTTTCTCTTCGATTTTGGAACAATAAGACCACAGTTGAACAATCCTCTTCACAATGTCGCAAAAAACTAACCGATTTCTTTCTTTTCTTCTTCTTCTTTTTCTCCTTCTTCTTCTTAGAATACAATTAGGTAGCTTCTTTTTCCTTCTTCTTCTTCTTTCTTCTTCTTAGAATACAATTAGGTACCTACGTGGGTTTCGAAAGCACGCTTTTAATAGAGACGGCAAAAGATTAATGTGGGCTTTAAAATCCAAGTACGTAATTACCGCGGATGCTCAGACCTATTATTTTTAACGAGATTAAAAAATTCAGAATAAATAAAACCCAACAGCCGTGGAAGGAAAAGCTCGAAAATTCTTCTGGAGTTTTATACGTAAAATCTAACTACAGTCTAACCGTATACTGCAAGTTTTAACCTATTGAAGGCTTCGTTTTGTTTGATAGAGCATTTGACGTCACTGTATTATGACTGCATTTTTTGAGAGAGAGAGAGAGAGAGAGAGAGAGAGAGAGAGAGAGAGAGACATAGACAGACGGGAAGTTTTCCCCTCATTCGGCCTCCTCACATTAACTATAATAGGTAATTGATTGACAGGGGTATGTTCTTTGACTTTTGGGATTGAACCCGCGCCCTCCTGTTTACTAGGCGAGCGCCTAGACCACCAAGCCAAGGAGGCATTAGAAAAGATACTATATCAGGGGTTTCCAACTTCCATGTGTATGCGGGCCACATAC